>NC_044039.1:97862960-98162960 GCF_901765095.1 Microcaecilia unicolor
GAACCTGTCCCTTTTGTTGTGCCCCTTTGGGCAAACACCCGCAGCAGTGTTCCGCGGCAGGGCTTACCTCTTAAAGATGATCAGGGCCTTCTCCCATGCCAGAGCAGCCTCCAGGCATCCCAGCAGGTCTGCAACTCACAGCTCACTCACTGCTCTCCCGGTGTTCTGCGACAGGACCTTCTCCCAAATCAGAGTAGCCTCCAGGTATCCCAGCAGGTGCCTGTAACTCACGGCTCACTCACTGCTCTCCCGCCAGAGCCTTGATTTAACCTGGCAGAAGCTAGAAATTGATGCTTCTGAGCAAGGTTTGATTTAGATAAGTTTTGGAAAAGAATTCTTAGAAACTTCACTTTAAGCAAGCACAGCTACTGGAAGCCTGCCTGTTAACAACTGTGATCATGCATCTAAATCTTATTTGAAAAACCATTGTATATTTATTCTTGATGTGGTTTAGACTATAAAAGCTGCACTGGCAAGAGCTGAGGAAATGGATTGCCAGAGAATTTGGGAAGAATAAATTTCTGTTTCTAACATAAGTGCCTGGACCTGAAAATCCAGGTCTTAGGTGGAGGGGCTAGAGACAAGCTTTTCTTCCCCAAGCAGCAAAGTTTGAGAATAAACTGGTGCTGGCAGTGTTTAGATGTGCCTGGCAGAAGATTGTCCCCAGCAGGAAAGAGCAATTCACTAGGTGGGTGATTTTACACAGGTGATATCCAATTATCATTTATGGTTGGTTTGTTTTTTCTGTGTGTGTGGGGGTGGGGGGGTGGAATTAGCTAGTTTCATTGAAGGTTCCTGAAAAGCCAGAAACATATCTAGAACAGAACACTAACAGGCTTATTTTCGAAAGAGAAGGGAGCCCATCTTTCAACACAAATCGGGAGATGGGCATCCTTCTCTCAGGGTTGCCCAAATCGGCATAATCAAAAGCCGATTTTGGGCGTCCCCAACTGCTTCCCATTGCGGGGACGACCAAAGTTCCCAGGGGCGTGTCAGAGGCATAGTGAAGGCGGAACTGGGGCATTCCTAACACATGGGCATCCTTGAGCGATAATGGAAAAAGAAGGACGTCCTTGAGGAGCACTTGGGCGACTTTACTTGATCCATTTTTTCTTACGACCAAGCCTCAAAAAGGTGCCTGAACTGATGAGATGACCACTGGAGGGAATCGGGGATGATCTCCCCTGATTCCCCCAGTGGTCACTAACCTCCTCCACCCTGAAAAAAATAACTTTAAAAACTTTTTTTCCAGCCTGAAATGTCGTACTTGGGTCCATCGCAGCAGTATGCAGGTCCCTGGGGGGGGGGGGGGGAGGTATGTGTGTGTCAGCGGAGGCATAGCGAAGGCATGGACGTCCTTCTTTCAAACATTTTGGACGTCCTGAACTGCCCCCCCCCCGGCCAAATTTCAAGGGAGTGGAGTGGAGGAGTGGCCTAGTGGTTAGAGCACTGGTCTTACAATCCAGAGATGGCCAGTTCAAATCCCACTGCTGCTACTTGTGATCCAAAATACAAAAAAAATAAAGGGGGTGTCAGAGGCATAGCAAAGGCATAGACATCCTTCTCACAAAAACATCCACATTTTGGACATCCTCAACTGCCGTCGCAGGGACGGAGGCATAGCTAAGGACATCCTTCACCCATACGCTAAAAAAAAAGACGTCCCTGATGAGCACTTGGACGTTTTCACCTGGACTTGTGTTTTTCTAAGGTTGTAGATGGCAATTTATTTAAGGTTGTAGACGGCTATTGTACACGCAGCTTGTCTGCATGTATGAAGCCGTCTTTGGCATGTGCAGAGCAGCCACTCATAATGCTTGGCTGTTCTGCGCTGGCTTCCCCTCCTTAGGAAGGAAATTGTGTGCAAATGAGCTAACAGCAAGCAGCTCATTTGCATGCGATTTCCTTGATGCATGCCCGTTCCTTTCCGAATCGCTAAGGGATTGGTAAGAGAAGGGCTTTTTCCATTCAGTTAGTGCATCTGGCTGAAGGTAAAGGAGCTATGTACCTGGGAGCAATTTGTGAAGTCCACTGCAGTGCCCCCTAGGGTGCCCGGCTGGTGTCCTGGCATGTGAGGGGGACCAGTGCACTATCAATGCTGGCTCCTCCCATGACCAAACAGCTTGGATTTGGTCGTTTCTGAGATGGGCGTCCTCGCTTTCCATTATCATTGGGGACGACCATCTGTGCTGGGGACGACCATCTCTATGGTTGACCTAAATTTGCTGATTTGGGCGTCCCCGACCGTATTATCAAAACGAAAGAAGGACGCCCATCTTGTTTCATAATATGGGTTTCCCCGCCCCTTGCTGGAGCCATCCTGCGAGGACATCCCCAGGAAAACTTGAGTGTCCCTTGCCATTATGCCCCTCTAAGAGAGTCAATTCTCTTATTTTATTTTAAAGCTAGGCAGTAGGTACTCACTGGTCCTGGTCCTGGTATCCTGGTTCCATTCCGTAGTGAGGAGGCTAGCCAACTCAAAAAAGTGCTGGGAACAGGAGAGACACATTTATTGATTACAAAAAGTGTGCACACATTTTTAAAAAATATATAATATATTTTGGGGAAAAAAATTTTGCATACTCATGTATTTTAAGTGTACTAACCTGGTATATCTGGGGATAGCTGAATTCTGATGCTCTGCTTCCTGTAGTAATTTTTGCTGAGGAAACAGCAGAGACATAAAAGAGAAACCCATTAACAAATGGAGGGGCATTTTTGATATGATGTCTAAGTCCGACTTTGGACGTTTTGCACAAAACGTCTAAAATCTGAATAGGAAAGAAGGTCATTTTCAAAAGAAAAAGAAACATCTTTTTTTTTTTTTTTTGAAAATATCATTTTTAACAGGGTTTTTTGGAGACCATTTTGAAAAAAAAAAAAACAACCAAATGAAAAATGTAGAAAATCAAGCCATTGGAATTTAGGAGGGGTAAGGCATTTTTAGCAGACTGGTCCCCCAGACATCCCAGGAGAACAATGAGGCACCCTAGAGTGCACTGAAGTGGACTTCAAATAAATGCTCCCAGGTACATATCTCACTGTTGATCCCTTTTCTTGTCTGTTGAGTCCCCTAAAACCCACCCAAAATCCACTACCCCCAACTGTACACCACTACAATAGCCCTTATGGATGAAGGGGGTGCCTATATATGGGTACAGTGGGTTTCTGGTGAGTTTTGGAGGGCTCAAAGTTTCCACCACAAATGTAACAGGAAGGAGGAGGTATGGGCCTGGGTCCACCTGTCTGCAGTGCACTGCAGCCACTACTAGACTACTCCAGAGACCGTCTGCTGCTCTAATGGACCTGAATATAACATCTGGCATAGAGGCTGGTAAGTCATGTTTTTAATCACTTTTTTTTTGGGGGGGGGGGGGGAGGTCAATGACCACTGGGGAAATAAGGGGAGGTCATCCCTGATTCCCACCAGTGGTCATCTGGTCATTTAGGGCACCTTGTTGTGCCCTATTCGTTATACAAACAGGTCTAGCTCAAAACATCTTAGTTTTAGTCCTGGCCAGTTTTGTTTTGTTTCATTATAGCTGAAAAACATCCAGGTCTTAGGAACACCCAAATCCTGCCTTTAACATGCCCTCCCCCAACATGCCCTCTTGAGATTTGGATGCAGTGTAGATGCAGTGGAGTAGCAAGGGTGGGGCGGTCCGCCCTGGGTGTCAACGGGTGGGGGGTGCTCCGCTCTGTCCATCCACACCCCCCCTTGGCATGGAACCGCCTCCCCCCCGACGCAGTCCCCACCTGCCAACCAGGTTCCAGCTCCATCCACCCCCAGCATGGCGCCTCGCATCTGCAGCGCTGCTGTAAAAAGAAGAAAATCGCCTCATCGTCGGCCCTTCCCTCACTGTGTCCCGCCCTCTGACATAACTTCCTATTTCCTCGAGGGCGGGACACAGTGAGGGAAGGGCCGACGAGGCGATTTTCTTCTTTTTACAGCAGTGCTGCAGATGCGAGGCGCCACGCTGGGGTGGACGGAGCTGGAACTTGGAAGGCAAGTGGGGATTGTGTGGGGTGGGGGGTGCCGTGCCGTGTTGCCCTGCACCCGGAGGGTGAGGGGGGTGAGCAGTGGCGATCCTCCCTGGGTGTCAGGCAACCACGGAACATCACTGTGTAGATGAATAGCATAGAAAAACCTCTGAAAAATAGATTTTGGAAATTTGGACATTTTTGTGAGAAAACATCCAAATGCTGCTTTATGCCACTTTTTAGACATTTTTCTCTTTCAAAAATGAGCCCCAAAGCAACATATTCAAGATCTAGCAAGTAAAAGCAAAGTTCAGTATTAATTGCATTAATACTTATCTGATGTTATTTAGGGAGAGAAGTTACAAAAACTTGTAAAATACTTTGGTTCAGGGGAGAAGTCTTTAGTTAGAAATTTGCAATACAACTGTTATTCCCACATTTAGCACATTATTTTGAAAAGAAGTTTACAGAGAGTTGTGATTTTAAAGAAATGTTCCAATATCTTTAAAAGGTTTTTAACTGATTCTTGCAGTTTTATATCCTGGGACACATTTAAATCTTGATTATTTATTATTTTGTCCAATTACAAACACAAGATTTGTACACTCTCTTCTTGTTATCACATGCAAAGGTTGATAATACACACCCACTAGAAACAACTGTGGACAATTCAAATATACATTTTTAAACGTTTACAACACTTTGGGCCAATGTGTATCAAGTTTAGGGGAAACAGCCAATGTGGCCAATAACCACTCTGTTATTGCAAACTAAACTGATAGCTCTGGAGCAATAAGGGGGTGTTATACAGGTGCCAGCAATATCTAGTGCTGGTACCTGAATAACTAACATTTACCAGTGTTCTGGACCCTGGCTACTTCTAGACTGCTTGTCTCCAACATGAGTTCTCTTCCTGCCAGTTCAAGACTCTCAGGAGCTACTTCTCTCAGCATTCCCATGAACTCACTTCCTTTCAGAGCTATCCTATGCACCCTGGAGTCCTCTCTAGTGCCAAACTGATATATAATTGATGATACACTGCCCTGTATGTCACAATGATCACCCACAGGCCCCCTCCTTTTGTAGATAGAAGACTTTTACCCTCTATATTGTGTTGCTCCCTTTGGATCTTTCTGTGCTTACTTTTACTTGTGTATAAGTCAGTTTTATAAAAGGCCTTTTCTACAGGTTTTACAGTTGAGAAAACTTTTATAAGATTATCCCTCAAATGAATTGCTTTGCTTCCCCAACAGCCTTTATTAAGGCTTAATGGAATGAAATTAAAAAACAAACATATTGGATTTTTTTTAGGAGGACTACACCGAGAGGGTAGGAATGCCTACGGTAATGAAATTCAAAAATGCATGGGACAAAAGCAAAGGAATCCTGTTTAGAAGGAATGGATCCAAAGAAGCTTAGTGGAGATTAGGTAGGAAAGTCAGTGCAGGGCAAACTTCTATGGTTTGTGCCCTGATCGAGGCTGAATAGATTTGGATGGGCTGGAGTGGAGCTTTTCAGGGGCTTTGACAACAACTTCAGAAATTTTAGAACAAGGACAGTGCCAAGAAGACTTCTACTGTCTATGCCCTAAAAACTGCAAGGACAAATCAAGATCAGGTATACATATGATGTATCACATCATACCTTATGTAATGAATTTGTCTTGTTGAGCAGACTGGATGGACCGTATAGGTCTTTATCTGCCGACATCTACTATGTTACTATTGGCTCATTTTTGAAAGAGAAGGACGTCCAAAAAGTGACACAAAAGGCACATGGACGTCCTTGTGAAAGAAGGTCGTCCAAATCCAATAATCGAAACAGGGCCGTAAAGATGTCCTCAGCGCAAGGGTGTCCATCTATGGATGTTTCCACAGAGGGCATGTTAGAGGCATGTTTTGGATGGCATACGAGATGGATGCCTCCAACGTATAACGGACAGTGAAATGGTTTCGCATGGGCGGGAAAATGGGTGTCCTTTGTTAGACCTGAAATAAAAGTGTCCAGGGTAAGGGGGAAGTCGTCTTTAGACCCATTAGCGATTTTGTGGAGTTGGAGAGTGGCGGAATCATTGTTTGGAGAGAAAGTTGAGAGTGGTTCAGTGCCCTGTTACCTTTGTCTGTGTGCCTGGTTTGCTGCTGTATCTGCCCTTCAGTATGCTGAGTCTGGTGGCCACTAAGACCAGCTTCTGTGTCTGACTGGTGTCATCAGCTGATAGCAAAAGGGGAGGTGTCAGGTTCTCACAGATAGTCTGGAATTGTGAACCCTTGGGCTGCTGACGTGGAGCAGCAGCAGTAGGCAAAACCCTCCAACCAGGACTGGACTAACAGGACTTGTAGGCAGGCGCGGCAGGAACCAGAATCAGGAAACACAAACAGGATACAGGAACTAGCGTGACTGGAACAGGACTTCACCTGCGCTTGACTGCCGTTCCCTAGGGGTTGAGCACCTAGATGCGGGCAGCTGGCAGGACTTACTGGACACAGGAACTCACACAGGGTATAGGACTCTAAAGCAAGCTTGACTAAACAAGATTAGGGTTCAGGACTCAGGACTAAGGGAACTCCTTCAGGTAACAGGGACTGAAGGTAAAGGCAGAGGGGTCTAGAGAAACAGCACAAGATAGACAAGGCAGACAAACACTAGAGGGACCAAGACAAGGCATACAGGCATGAACCAAAGCAAGGCAGAAGTGCTCCAAACAGCACCAAAAGGATAAAGCAGGGAAGCTCAAGCAAAGCAGGCAGAAGTGCTCCTAACAGCACCAAACAACCACGACCTTTGTCGATTGCAAAGGCAAAGCAGAAAGTTTCCAGGTGGTTAATAAAGTCCCTCAGCAGCTGAGGCTCAGTTGCAGCAATCTCAAGGCAGCTAAGGGTGAGGCTAGCTGCCAAACTTCAAACCAAGTCTGGAGGGCTAGAATATCTGGACCGGACTAGGAAGAAAGTCTGGAATGTGTAGGGAGACAGCAAGACAGTCTATGGCAGCTACCGGTTCTGGCCACCAGAGGGCGAGGTGAGCACAGCCAATTGTGACAGGAGGAAGTGTGTTGGCCAAAATAACCCAGTTTTGTTTTGCAGCATTCATATACATAGCCCCAAAAGTGAAGACCCAGGAAACAGATGGTGAAGAATGGCTTTAGCAGGCAATCACAGATCTGATTGTAGATGGTACAGAGCTGGAGACTAGGAGTACAGTGCACTTTAGAGACTGATGTGCAAGAGAACCACATAGGCAGGTGGGTAGACATAGAACTGTGGAAGGAGTGCCGAGGACACAGTGAAATTACCTTTGTGGGTGGGTGCCTGTTTGGTGCCATTCTGACAATGGAATGCAAAAATTCGAAAATACCGAGGATGTTTCAATACTGTCCCGTCTAAGAGCGGGATGGATGTCTCCAAGATGGACGTCCCAATTTCGATTATGGGCAAAATCCCTAAATGTCCTCAGCTGCTCTGCCGATTTGGATGTCCTAATTTCGATTATGTATTGTAAGCCACACTGAGCCCGCAAATAGGTGGGAAAATGTGGGATACAAATGCAATAAAATAAATAAATAAATAAACTATGGATGTCCCCAGCTGCTCTGTGTTTTGGACGCCCTAATTTTGATTATGGGTGGAAAAGATAAATGTCCCCAGCTGCTCTTCCGGTTTGGAAGTTTGCATTCCCTTTATTGGCGCCTTTTTAAAACGTCTTTCTCGGTGCTTGCACTTTAGAGGTTTTTCTTTAGATTATGGGGTGGTATTTCTAAGTGTTTTATCTTCAGTTATAGTAAACCTTGTTTTTGCCACTGTATGCTTTTGTACACCTGTTTGGGTTTTTTTTTTGGGGGGGGGGGGGGGGGTTAGGGAAGGAGGACACCTTTTGGCCAATTCTTGAAAGATAACTGGTGTGTGGGCTGTGTACCTTTCCTTTCAAAAAGTTATGACTGGGTGTTAGCTTAGCATATACTCTGCATTTTCTGCACCTGACCAACTCTCCATCCTCTACCCTCCAGGAGCTGCTTGCTGTGTTTGATGCGGTCCCTCACTGATCCCCATTTTCTCTCCTTAGTTGAAGCAGCCAGCCTCTGGCCCCTTGGAGCAAACAGATTGGTGTTCCTTTTGGCAAGTTCTTGCACCAGAAGTTCAAGGTAAGCTCATACCTCTCAGCCACCTTTTCTCCTTCTGCTATGTAGGTGCTAAACAAACACTTCTTGCATCTTGCACTGCAGCTGGTCAACAGGATTGCAAGGGACAGCAGTAGACTCTAATACACTGGACTCTGATAGTGATGATTGTTTCTACCCAATTCATTGTACAGATGTCTTGTTCTCTATTGGACACACTCAGTTGTGGCTGCCTATGGGGGAGGGGAAGAGACCCTGAGAATGTATGTGTGCATCCCTCATGGTGAAGGGCTCCCCATTCTGTGTATGTTCTCTGGATTCAAATCTTTCCTCTATTTTCACCAGGTTCACGGGTATCCACATCTGGTAGTTTTTCTCCCGCTTTGCACCTCATTTGTCTCCCCAGTAGGTTCCATCCTTCTTTGTGTGGTGAACCACAGTCCTCTTTTATGAAGTGTCCACCCATTCTCAAGGTTGCTGGGGGGGGGGGGGGCATATATGCACTGAATGTCTTTTCCACATTATTGAACACAGTCCTACAATCCTCCATAGTTATGGAACAACAACATTTCTAAATTCTATCCTGCAAACCATTTTCTAGGTGGCCACATGTGTGTGCCTACCACGGCCTTGAGCCCTTAAGTCATGGTGCGGGAGAGGGGTTCTCGTTACATTTCCTATTCAAAATTACTTACAGGTGGCTACAGCCTGGTGCCTATATAATTCCGCTAGCCTGTGCCCTTCTGTACCTGATGTATTATATTGCAATTGTGATGAAGTAAACATTCATCTAATGCTTTTACTGTTGTTTTGCCTTTTCTCCTCAGCACTATATACCATTGCTGATACATTCAATGTGAAAAAGATGACCCAGCTGTTTGTAGCTCCTTCCTGGCCCTCACCAATGTGGTTTGGGTGTGGGTAAGGGTGTCTGCTGATCAGAGAGCAAGCATAGTCTAGGCACTACCTATGGTTATCTGCAAGTTTGTACTTCGCAGATCACTAGTGCTAGATAACATACCTATTATTTACACAACTCTGTGCTGTGGTGCTCTATGGTAAGTGGGGAGAGGCTGGATGGGCATTTTTGTTCCTCAACAGAAATGCCCATCCAGCCTCCCCCCTTACCATACAGCCATACAGTTTGGTATATATGTGTCATAAGTGTGGCCATATAGAAGGCCACCTGTTCCTTCCAAAGTTTCTCTGGCAAGTTGACCAGTGGCGTACCAAGGGGGGGGGGGGCAGTGGGGGCGGTCCGCCCCGGGTGCACGCTTTTCATGCTCCTTTTGCCCCGGAACAGGTTACTTCCTGTTCCGGGGCAGAGGGAGCATGAAAACGAAGAGCCAGCAGGCGCGCGGCACCCCCCCCCCAGCGGCGTGCACCTGGGGGGGTTCTTTCGCAGGGGGATCGGGGGTTCTTTCGCCGGGAGGGGCGTCGCGCTGTTCCGGGGGGGGGGCGCTGCACCCGGGGGGGGGGGGTCAGCCCCCCCTAGGAACGCCACTGCAGTTGACCTGTCATGCAACCCTGATTGCTGCCTCCTCTCACATCAACCCCAGCATTTGATAATACCACATATGTAGTGCACAAAGTAGACACACACCCTGGTATGCAAAAAAGATCAAAGTTTTGTATTAACAGTATAAAAATAACAATATACATTATCATTGTTTTTAAAGTCTTTCAATGTAGGCTTTCTCCTCCCTCCATGGCCCACTGTATGAGGTTGACAACCACCAGCAGGAGCTGCCTCAGTGCCACCAAGTGCTCCTCGGTGATGTGCCACAGTGCAGCCACCTCCTGCAGCAACTGGTTTTGTGTCTTAACCTGTTGCTGCAGGAGGTGCAGAAAAGCAACATTGTGGTGGTGTGTTGCTGGTGGTGGTGGTGCTGGTGCTGGTGGTGGTGATGGCGTGGATAGGGCTGGTGGTGTTGGTGCCTGTATCTGCCCCTCCTCCTCATCCCTCTCAAGGAGAGGTATATCCTGCCAAGGGTCTTCTACATGGAGAACCTCCCATTCCCCTGGCTCCACCACCACCACCACACACTTCCGCCACTGCCGCTTCCTCCTCCTCCCCTGGTGATGCCACCACTGCCTCCTCCTCCTCCTCCTCCACCACCACCACCACCAATGCGGCCACTACTGCCTCCTCCTCCTGTTGCTGCTGCTGCTGCCACCCTGTGTATGTAAAAGGATTGTCCTTGAGATCAGCACATTCAACATGGCTTGCATAGAGCAGGAGCTGGCTGGCTGGCATGAGGTAGGGATGGGGAAAGGTGTGGTCAGTGGTGAGCCCTGGTCTATACACATGGGGTGTGAGATGCATGAGATGACATGACAGGGAACCCTGGAAGCTGGTCTGAAAAAGGAGTACACAAGATGTGTTGGCAAGGCACACTCATTCCTCAGCAGCAAGTTAGCATTTTGAGTTGTGACTATGGTTGAATGACCAGTTTTGGGGGGCTTTTTTGTGTGTGGGGGGGGGGGGGAAGCTTTATTTCTTTACATTACTTTAAAATCATGCTATGACATCCACTAAGAGCAGGACCTCAGGCAGGAATACCATGAAACAGTATCCACCCCAGAAAGGGGGACACAGAAGTGAGGCACCCTTCCCTGCCATAGTTGTTGCAATGTCAGCCATTCCTTTGCATGTCATCTCATTATCTCATAGGAGGTTAGTTTGAAGTTGCAGTCACACTCATGGGAGGGTAGCTGCAACCTCAGGCCTTGATCTGGGACAGAGGTGTTAAGACTTACTAGTTGCCTATAAGCCACATGGAAACTGATATTGTACATGAAATTTGCATTATTAAATAAATACATTTACAGAGGACTACAGGTGCCCTGCTTATAATACTTACATCGAGCCATCGCACGCTGAGAATAATGTCTGGGCTGTTCCGGCGTATGTGGCGGAACCTGCGCCTCAGAGACTCTAGATCCCTCCATATGCCAAAACGTCTGCCAGATACAAGTTTGTACACCAGGAGTCAGAGGATGGCCCTTCTTGCCTTCACAACACAAATTCCTTTGGCAGCCAAATTAGACAGACACACAACACTGATGATGGGGGGGGGGGGGGGGGGGGGGGGGGGGGGGGGGGGAGGGGAGGAACATTACACTGGCACAGGTGATGTCATTGAGGTGGACATGAGGACAGAGAGTACCGTTTGTGTGCAATATTGTAGGGATGTGGGAATGGTTTTCCTTGCTAGTACATTGATTCCATTAATGAATGTGCATGTGCACATGTCACTGATTACCCTTGAATGCAGGCTACAGTTAATGCTTACATTGCTGAGGGAGCTCTTATATGTGGTACTTCAGGAGGGGGACCTGATAGCCCAGGCCCAGTGCAGGGGGGGGGGGGGCATTCCCAAACAGTTACCTTTCCAACCTGTCCCTTATTAGAGTCCACGCTCTAATGCAGACAGTCCTCGGGGGCAGGTGGTGGTGGTGCATGAATAGGCACCGTCGATGCCTCAGGCACAGCTGGACTAGTACCAGGCTTTCAGCGATGCTGAAGTTGGGTTCCCATCTGAGAGCAATGTTTCTCAGTGAATAACCATTGTAAAACGTGCATTGCTTTATATGGACGTACATGCGTGATGGACGTCGTTACATGCACAGCTCCATATATGGACGTCCATCCCATATATGGACGGGTCAGCACGTGGACATACTGGCCCATTTATGGTCGGTTGGCACGTGGACAACCATCACGCATGGACGTCCATCACGTGCATGGACCGTCTTCACACTCACAGGGCCTTATATGGAAGATTACATAGTAAAAAGGACGTGTTTCTTGCAGAACTGCCGAAGGACGTCAAGGACGTTCATCTTACAGAACCGGTGGTTCTGTAAGTTGGACGTTCTTGATGTCCCTCGGCAGTTCTGCAAGAAACACATCCTTTTTACTGTACTTTGCACTATGAATGTTCTTTATATTTCCCGTACCTGGATGTTCCGCAACTACATTCATTGTACAGGGACTGTCTTTTTCTTCATGTTTAATTGTGAAGCGCTGCATACGACTGGTAGTGCTATAGAAATTATTTGTAGTAGTAGTAGTAGTACTTGTGGAACATCCAGGTACATCAGAGAAGTCCAAAGTATAGTAACAAGGACATGTTTCTCATAGAACCGCCGAAGGACGTTCATATTGTGACAAGGCTACTGCCAGGGTGGCTGGGATGAAGCATTTAGACCCTGAAATACAAGTACCAGAAGCCATTGCAAGGAGGGCGGCAGAGAGTAATCTGGAAACAAGGGAATTGATTCCCAGCTCCAGCAGAGGGAGCCAGGGGGATAGCCAGGCTGCGTCTATAATTTCGTCCCCCACTAGGGGGAGGCGGAGGGAAGAAACTCAGTTCCCCTGGATATGCAATCAATTTACCATGTGGCCCAGCTGGAATAGAGAGGGGCCCATGGAGAGGGAAGAAGATGATTGGATGGATTATATGGAAGGAGGGGTAGATCAGAGGGGAGAGGAATACCAGGAGGGGGAGAGTTCCAAGGCAGGGAAGGCCAGCTCCTGAGGGTTTGGAAGGGTGTTGGAGGTGAGAGAAACCTGATTTATTTGGAAACCTGCTTTATTTACCTGCTTTATTGAAAGCCTGATGTATTTGGAAACCTGCTTCATTTACCTACTTTATTGGTAGCCTGACTTATTTGGAAGCCTGCTTTATTCCCCTGCTTTATTGGAAGCCTGTTTTATTTATCTGCTTTACTGGAAACCTATGTGGTTGGAGCCTGTTTATTTGGGGATAACCTATGTACTGAAGTTTGTGACAGCCGTTATTGGCTTGATAATAAACATTGTTTGACCTAGCCACTGTCTGCAATTGTGGTGAGATCTGGAAAAACGGCTGGTGGATGGCTCCACCATGCTGGGAAGCAGTGGACCCTTTTCACAATATGACAAATGTTAGCAAGTACAGTGAATATAGATTTGTTTTGGGAACGTCCTCTCTAGGTGTTAACAGAATATTGTCAGTGATCCCTATTAGAGATCCATATGTGTTTTTATTATTTCATCATTCTTTTGTGGGGATGATGTGGTAGGGAAATGTATTATCATAGGCGCCCTATATAGGAGGCTTGGGGAGGCAAAGTCTCCCCAGCCCAATCGTGGACTTCCGACTTCCCTTGGCTGCTGCAGTGCTGCCCTCACAAGCGCAGCGCTTTTACCAGGCAGCTCTAGCTCTGGCTCTCCCTCCTTCCTTGGTTTCCACTCTCAGCTCCCCGATCGGCAGCCCCCCCCCCTGCATTTTAACCTTTACTTTCTGTGGCAGGCTGGCAGCGACGTCAATCAATGAAGAAAAAGGCACTACAGGCTCGCTTCCAGCATCTCTCTTCACACAGTGTCCCGCCTTCAGCGATGATGCATTTCCTGTTTCTGCGAGGGCGGGGCAGTGTGTGAAGAGAGACGCTGGAAGCGAGCCTGTGTTGTGCCTGTGGGACGTTAGTTTTCTAAAACAGCAGTGTGAGGAACGGCTGACGACTAGTGGGATCCTATGACAGAAGAAGTACAGAAGATCTCACAAGGGCGCTGCGAGAGCAAAAATCGGATACCGAATACTAAAAGGTGGAAACTATCACAACCTAAGGTAGATCCGTGAATGATGATTGCTTACCTTCAAAAAGAACGTTGTGGAATATCTGTCTTGAAAAGAAGTATCGCTCTAGCGATCTAGGAAAACAGCTGATGTGCAATGAATGCCTTTATGTGAACGAAAAATAGCGGGAAAAAGTGGCGGGTGACGTCAGCATTGACGTATGCTGCACAGGGAGAACCTATCAATGATATTTGCTAAAATCCAGATCATTGGGGGACCAAACTGAAAATCAAAATGAATCAAATGCAAAACATCCTTTTTAAAAAACATCCTTTTAAAAAAAGGGAGAGGGCTAACGTAGAAAAATTGACGTGCGTGATGTAATCCATATCGTGGAGGAGGTGAATGAAAAGTAAAAGTGGGAGGGGCCACAGGTTGACTGATGTGGTGTTGTAACCGACTGATATAAAGAATCAAACGGGATGGAAGGCATGTTTTGTATGGACATGGTGAATTAGGTCAATTTAAATGTTAAAAAGGTGTAGTAAGCATTGATGACTAGCTGGATGTTTAAAAACGATAGAGTATAGGAAAAACATATATAAAAAAATAGAAATATGTATAAAAATATATATGTATACACAGGATTTGGGGAAGGTAGTATCTCGGGAGGCCTTAGAGGATATGGTGGGAGCAGAGAATGTAACCTGGTATGACTATCATCAGTTACATAGTTACATTACGCAATTAAATAGAGGTAGGTGTGATAGAGGACTCTATGATTTATTGGCGAACTTATTTTTGCCACAGGGTAGGGAACAAACCTCGGTGTCTATACTTTATAAACAGTTAAGTATGATTTCCCCGCATCGCAGCTATGAGGTAGTGGCTCAGAAATGGTCTAATGATATGAGAGTGGAGATTAGAAGTGGAGATATAGTCCAGTATCTGAAGGAGATTGTATATAAAGTCACTAGTGCTCGACATCGGAAGATACAATTTAGAATCATCTTTGATACATAAGAAGATATGCTTGCCACCCAAAAGTATAGTGCTGGGACTGGGGGGGAGCGGGATAGCCATACGACACGCGGAGCGACTATTAATATATAAGGCTTTAATTATTGGGAAACAATGTATTTTGCAACATTGGACCCAGGACACAGGGCCCTCTTTCTGGATGTGGAGGAATATGCTTCATTCACTGGTGATGATGGAGGCACATGGAGTGAGCCGTAGCCCTAGAAGTAAACGACGATTCTGGGAGGTTTGGGACCCTTATGTGCAGGCTCTATCAGGGAGAGCTCGCAGTTTATTGGTGAACTCTCTCATGCTGTAGAATGGATGCTGGAGGAGGTGTGACAAAATAATGAATATACCTGTGCGGGAGGGATGTGGGTGGGCACGAGGGTAGTTGGGTTAATGGGTAGAGGGAGGGGGTAAAGGGGGGAGGGAGGAGGGCGGGGAGGTGTAAAGTGAATAAGTGCATGAATGAAGGAAAAGTGGACTGATCCCGGAGCTTTATCATGGACGTTCTGCAGCGAGAGGAGTTTCTTAGTGTATGGTGATATAATATGATGTACCTAATTAAGGCTGAACATTTAAAGGTGGGGGTTGGGGGGGGGAATTTATAAAAGTTGAAGACGGTTTATATCAGTTAGTTTATTTTGCTTTGGTGAGTTTAGGAGTCCATGGAAGTATTGATGTATTAATGTTTAATAATATGTTTAAGCTGTTTTCAATAAAAATGATAAAACATAAAAAATATATATGTATATATAAAAAAATAAAGTGTTGATATCACCTAATCTTATGTAAACCAGGGAACTGCTATATTCAAGTACACATGATTGTTTAGTAAGGGTGTCCAGGAGAAAGATAATAGCGTATCAGAAATGAGACATGGTAGTGAACTGATGGTATTAGCAAAGCTTTTGGAAATGTACATCTGTGATATTTTGCATGTAAGTTTCAATTTTTCTAGTATTGCTGCATGCTGAGTCCGACTTCTTGAGGTAACTTTCCAGTTCAGTATCTTGCCTTCATATTCGTTGTGTCATGTGTTTTTCATGTGTGATCAAGATGCAGTATTTTGCTAGCGTGTAGTATTTGCAGCCCTTTTTGTTTTGTTTTTGTTTCACTAGGTTGTGTACTGGTGTTTTAGAGCCCATGTAATTATAGTCCTGCCTTTCCACACATAAAGGTTGTAGCTCGTCCTGTCCTTGGAATTAGTGCTGTTATGGTTTGGTAAGGCTATGAGTGTGTTTTTGCACAAGTGTGTGTATAGTGTTTTGCAGTGGAGAGATTGTGTGTTGGGCTTACTGAGGTGGCACCAAAACATCAGAAAGGGTGTAGAGCCTAAATCATGACACACTACCTCTTGAAGGATCTACATATGGTCGTTAATAAAAGGAGCTCATTGTGAACACTATCCACCCTAAAAGGGTGTTTTGTGGCTCTACATGAGAATTATGATATTATGATCCCTTGTTTCATATTGTTGACGGTCTGCATTTTCCCTACGGGTGCTATATTGGTGTATTAGGGTCTGCCCAGTGTAATATTTATGGTACAGTAAGGTTCTGAGTATGTTTTTGCACAAAGTTGTGCATAGTGTTTTGCAGTTGAGCAATTGTGGTTAGTATATGCTTTGAGCAACCACTTTATTCTTTGACATATGATACATATCTAATATCTAAATTTAATAAAAGGTATTAACTGTGACTTTTATTTTTACTTATTTTTTTCTGTGTGTTGTCAGACAATTATGGATTTAAGCTCCGCCCACGGCCCCACCCCTAACCCCACCCCCTTTAGCCTCCCCAAACAGTTGGGCCACCGACCGCCTATGTGTATTATTTTATCTGTATTGTGACAGATTTCTATGGTTGATGTTACAGATTCACAAACTTTTATCCAAAATTCTTAGGAACAGGCACATTTTGGAATTCAGAATTTTTCAGATTTTAGAATGGTTAAGTCAAAAAAAGATAGGCCATAAAAATTACTAGCATAATTTTTTTTATTTCAAAGTAAAACATACAGGAAAACTTGAAACTCAAACCATGTTAAACATGCATCATTTCAGGTCAGAGGCCTGCAGCCAGAGCAGAATGCCAGTGATAAAGTCCTTCTCTCCCAGACAATTTACTTCAGCCAGAGAGAATCTGGTTTCCAAAATCATTTTAACAATTGGTTTCTTCTTTTCCTTCTGTTTCTGAAAAACCCCCTTCCTTTAGAGGAATTTCAGGTACAGTACCCATTCAGTTTTGGGATCAAAAATGACATTTTGTGGAATGGAAAAACATGGTACACAGTGATAATACACCTCTGATTGCCATGGTATGATCACCTCTCATTTGTGTATCTATAGCTTCATTATTCCTAAAAAGGACTGATAGACAAGTACTAAACTCTATACTTGCTCCTTAACATGACTTTAACTTTCAAAAAATAAGATTAATTGCCTCTTTAGCCAAAGCTATGAAGAGGAAATAAACAGGGGAAGCAAGAGATAAGGAGGAGGGAAGGGGCAGAGAGTCAGCAAGCCTACAGTATTCACACATAGAATGAATTGTAATGCTGAGCAATCACTTAGGACATACCAATGTACCATTTTTTCTGTACATGACTCTAGGCCAAAGTCAATACTCATAGTAAAATAATGAGATAAAGCTAACAGGGCCTTTTATTAATGCTCCAAGGAGCAAACTGATACTGAAGCCTCTCCCATGGAAAGTATCTGCTTCCTCCTAAAAATGGATAAATGGGTCCAGGTGAAAGGCTCACAACAACTGGGGGTACCTGCTTCAAATATAAAGGCTAAAGGGAACTGTTGTGTTTAGGCCCTAGACTTCACCCCAGTGCAGGTGAAAGCTTATCAATTTTGCATGGCCTCTAAGATCATTAGAAAAATCGTATTCTTCTTTTAATAACTTCCCCTGATACGGGCAAAGCAGAAAAAAAAGTGAAAGAATATAGAATGTTCATGAGGGAATCCTCTATGAGAAAGCTTTATAACTGCATGGCACTATGAAAAATATAGTGCCCTGATTAAGTACTGCTCACTGTATTCTTTCCCCATAGTCATAGAGGCAGGTTGCTTGTATATCTATATCTATAACTATATCTATCTATCCATCTATCTATATACCTATATCTATATCTAAATAGGATGGGATTACAGATTGCTATTGCTGTTCAGCATCATCTCTTAGCTCTCCCAGTTCCCTGAATTTAGGGCACAATGGTTGAGAGTGGTAGCAGAAGCTACACTGTCTGTCAAGCAACAAACTATAAGTTATTTTCCCCTTGTTCAAGTTACTACATTAAAGGATATTTGCTTAAGAATTACGACTGCATCTGGGCGATGTTGTATGCTTACAGTATTGGGTTTAAACTGCATGCTAATCATTCTGGGAGTGAAGTAGCAGAACAGTGATAAAGGCTTGCCTAAGACATATGTCAAAAGCATTGCTCCGATTCCTAACATAGTAAATGACAGCAGATAAATACCTGAACGGTCCATCCAGTCTGCCCAACAAGATAAACTCATTTTACATGGAATGTAATACTTTATATGTATACCTGAGTTTGATTTGTCCCTGCCTTTCTCAGGGCACAGACTGTAAAAGTCCGCCCAGAACTGTTCCTGTACTAAAAGTTCTGAAGCTAATGTCGAAATCCCTTAAAATTTACACTCCAGCCCCTCCATATCTATTCAGTCATGATCAGGGAAACAGACCATAGAAGTCCGCCCTGCACCGGTTTTAGTCTCCAAATATCGGCATCGCGACCCAATCTCTGCTAAGATTCCATAGATCCATTTGTACAGCGCTGCGTAACCCTAGTAGCGCTCTAGAAATGTTAAGTAGTAGTAGTAAACAGGATTCAATTGTGTTTATCCCACGCACGTTTGAATTCCATTACCGTTTTCATCTCCACCACCTCCCGCGGGAGGGCATTCCACATATCCACCACCCTCTCCGTGAAAAAATACTTCCTGACATTACTCCTGAGTTTGCCCCCCTTCAACTTCATTTCATGTCCTCTAGTTCTAGCACCTTCCCATCTCTGTAAAAAGTTCATTTGCGGATTAATACCTTTCAAATATTTGAATGTCTGTATCATGTCACCCCTGTTTCTCCTTTCCTGCAAGGTATACATGTTCAGGTCGGCAAGTCTCTCCTCGTACGGTTTGCAACTCAAATCCCATACCATTTTTGTAGCTTTTCATTGCACCGCTTCCAGTTTTTTTACATCCTTAGCAAGATACGCCCTCCAAAACTGAACACAATACTCCAAGTGGGGCCTCACCAACGACTTGCAGAGGGGCATCAACACCTCCTTTCTTCTACTAGTTATACCCCTCTCTAAGCAGCCTAGCATCCTTCTGGCCACGGCCATTGCCTTGTCACATTGTTTCTTCACCTTCATATCCTCCGACACCAACACCCCAAGGTCTATCTCCTGAGTCGAGTTTATTAATCTCTCCCCTCCTATTTGGTATCTCTCTTTTGGGTTTCCGCACCCCAAGTGCATCACTCTGCACTTCTTGGCATTAAATCCTACCTTATCTATAAAAGAAATCTTATTATAAGATCTGTCATGCTTTTTCATGTAAAAGTAATTTTGATTGTAAGAACACTCCTGTTATAAGAAAATATTTTCGGAGCCCCAATAGGCCCTTTTAAATGGAAATAATTTCTGTTATAAAAACTACTTTTGATGGAAAGACTCTGTGATATTTGTGGCGCCAGGATACACTATTACAAAAATAATGGAAACCTTCAATGGCAATGGTTTCCAAACCTTTCCTTGGAGACCCCCCAAAAATCAGGGGGTAGATATGCAAAGGAGAGGCTCCTGTCTGCTTGAGTCCTGCTCATTGGGCCATCCCCGGATAACCAATGGCACTTAACTGCATAGGGACAATTGCTCACTAAGCTCGAATTCTGTAACAACATCTAGGCAACCAGATTGTGTTATCGATTACTAGTATAAGTTGGCATTTGTGCACCACCATCAATAGCAGGTGTAAAAGTGTGTACCTAAATGCTGCACTTGAGCGTTGACTTACAGTATTCTGTAAGCTATATGTTTCGCTAATCAGGCTGCGTCAGAGTTGATCCACTACCTCTGGACATATTACTCTGTATGAATCAAAATGGCAGACACAAGTCATCAGTCTTAACTGTCGTTCCCACCTCTGGGGTATGAGACTAACCATTCACCTTAGTAGCAGTCAGGTTACACCTTTCCTGACCCAATAATCCCTGTCTGAGCATCATCATCCGCTCTCGGGATTTAAACTCACAGCGCTCTTGAGGCAGCACGAACTCTGGGCTAGCAGCTTGTTCTTCCTCCAGTTGCCCTTGCTTCCTCTTTCTGTTGGCCTCTCTCAACTGCTCTTCAAGTGGTTGCTTACACTCCAGCAACTCCTCCTTGACCTGGGCCCTCAAACTCTTCACCTCTGGTTCTGGGTGAAACTCCAACATGAAACTCATAGGTTTCCCATTCTCTGAGAACTTCACATAATGTTCATTAGCTGCTTCATGGTGGCTTCCTCATAGACCTGCATCAACTCACTTAATACTTCTGCATTCTTGGTGACTTTTCTCCAGAACTCAGGGACACCGGATTGGCCCTCCTCACTAAGGGTCAGGTCACTCTCTATCCATGATATAGTATATGCTGAGTAGTTAGTTGGAAAACAATGAGAGAGGACAGCATCCTCACCCTCACACAATCAAGTTTCAGTAAAACAAAGCACTGATGGAGGAGTCTCAAGAATAAGATCAAAAATAGCTGTAGTTTTTGTGCAGATCTACAACTGACAAAGGTGACAGGGAAAAAAGGAGGGGAAAGACATGTAGCTGATACAATTGAAGGGCTAGGAATAGGAGCAGTTCACATAGCAACAGTGTGAATGCGATGTGCTGTGCCCTTCCTCTCACAGTCCTGCTTTTAAGACAAGCCCCTAAAAACAAAAGAAAGAAAAAAAGAGATTGCATCTGTTTTATTTCGCTGTTTGCAAGTTTGGCTGTTTTCAAAAAAGGTAGTGGTTAACATCACGATGAAACAGCAGTTGTTTTATTTCTCTCTCTTACCTTTAAAGTGGAGTAACAGAGCCAGATCACCACGCCTCCCTGCACATCAAATAGAGAAAGAATTCCAGATCCACACAATTTACGCTGTTTGCAAGTTTGGTTGTTTTAAAAAAGGTGGTGGTTAACATCACCACCTTACCATACGTGTACCCCGCCCCTCTCCAACTGTACTTTTTATCTGTCATGTGAATGGCATTCATGTAAGACTGTCGAAAACAAAAGGCGCTTTTCAAAAAGGGTACAAACAAAAGTGGACTGATGAGACCCTAGTATACCAGTATACTTTTTACTGAGAAGGAAACCGTAATCCGACCGCTAATGATCTGTACTCTGTAAAAACAAAGTTCCAATAAAATAGCTCACCTCTGTCTTAGAACAGACAAGCCCTCGTTAAAAAAAGGTTCCTAGCTGACTCTGGATCTTAAGAACAGGTTGATCTAGGCCTGGTTTTATCATGTGGTAGTCGTAGTTCTGAATTACTGTTACATTTCCTCAGAAAGGCAGGACTGCAATCCTGCGATCAAGGAAGATAAAGACGTAGTGGAGAGATTGAATGAATTCTTTGCTTCGGTCTTCACCGAGGAAGATTTGGGTGGGATACCAGTGTCGGAAATGGTATTTCAAGCGGACGAGTCGGAGAAACTTACTGACTTCACGGTAAACCTGGAGGACGTAATGGGGCAATTCAGCAAACTGAAGAGTAGCAAATCTCCTGGACCGGATGGTATTCATCCTAGAGTACTGATACAACTGAAAAATGAGCTTGCGGACCTACTGTAAGTGATATGCAATTTATCCTTAAAATCGAGCGTGGTACCGGAAGATTGGAGGGTGGCCAATGTAATGCCGATTTTTAAAAAAGGTTCCAGGGGAGATCCAGGAAATTGTAGACCGGTGAGTCTGACGTCAGTGCCGGGGAAAATGGTAGAGGCTATTATCAAAAACAAAATTACAGAGCACATCCAAGGACATGGATTACTGAGACCAAGTCAGCACGGCTTTTGTGTGGGGAAATCTTGCCTGACCAATTTACTTCAATTCTTTGAAGGAGTAAACAAACATGTGGACAAAGGGGAGCTGGTTGATATTGTATATCTGGATTTTCAAAAGGCGTTTGACAAGGTGTGTCATGCAAGGTTCCACGTTAGGAGTTATGGACCAAGAAAGAGATCTGGGTGTCGTCGTCGATAATACACTGAAACCTTCTGCTCAGTGTGCTGCTGCGGCTAGGAAAGCGAATAGAATGTAGGGTATCAGGGCCGGTCTTAAGCCGAGGCAGACGCATAGGGCCTCGCACCTAAGGGGGCCCCGCACGGTGCGCCTCAACTCTGCCTCCTCCGCTCCATCCCGCTCCGCTCCCACACCAAGCGCATGCAATCTCGGCAGTCGGCAGCCGTTTCACCTAAAAAAAACGCAGTTCCACAAAGCCAGCAGGAAGGTCGTTTTCAGCAGCGGAACTCACCATCAGCAAGCAGGCTCAATGAGGCTCCGAAGCTGCCTCCCGGCTCCTCGGCACCTGCATCTCATTCAGCCTCTTCAGCCACAGCAGCTGCGAGCTCCGGTAGTAGCTAAGCCACCCGCCTACTGCAGCACGAGACACCATCACCCCGCGAATCGCGGGGCCGTGATGGAACAGGCCTCCTGATGGACACCCGCACGAAACCAATCACAGCCATCAGCATCTTCGATTAGACCCAATCGGAGACGAGAATTCAACCACTACCCGCCCGACTGCCTAGGTGCCCGTCTATCGGCGTGGGTGTTCCTGCTGGAGGCTCGTGGTCTCTCAGAGTCTGAGGTTGTGTGGTTCTTGCAGGAGGGGCAGGTGCGTTATAAGGGTCTCGTGTTCCTATAGAGTGTGTGGTGTGTGTACATTCATTGAATATTCCTTGCAGATAGCCAGATGTGCAGCGATGGAATCTAGACTGTCGGCCCCGGCAGGAATGGAGAGAGGAGGAGGACTGTTGGGGAGCTGAGGGTGGGCAGTTGGGGGCGGGGCTGGGTAACACATCAAACTCGGGGGCTGGCTGGGGCAAGTCGACATGGATGGCAGGGGTGGACAAGGAGGTAAAGGAGAATCAGACACGGAGGGGAGGGCAGGGAAGAGAGGAGAAATCACTGCTGGACATGGAGGGGAGGACAGGGGCAGAGGAGAACTACTGGATTTGGATGGCTGGAGGGGGCAGGGGAGAGGAGATTTGCTAGATATGGATGGAGGAGAGGGCAGGGGAGAGAGGAGAGTTGCTGGACATGGATGGATGGATGAGAGAGCAGGGGAGAGTTGCTGGACATGGATGGATGGAGGGGAGGGAAGACTGGAAGGAGATGCACATGGATGGAGGGGAGGGAAGAGAGGAGAAATCTAGACATAGATGGAGTGGAGGGCAGGGAAGAGAGGAGAAATGGGACTGTGAGCGCCGGTGCGGAGCGGAGCGGAGGAGGCAGAGTTGAGGCACACCGCCCCCTTAAGATGAGGCCCTATGTGGCCGCCTCAGCCTAAGACCAGCCCTGGATGTAGGGGAGGGGAGGAAAGTAGATGCACATGGATGGAGGGGAGTGAGGAGAAATTGCTGAATTTAAGGGCTGGATCAGAACACAAGGCAGATGCTGAAACTGGAGAAAGGACAGGAACAGGGCTACAGATGGTAGGACACATAACGAAACAGGAGGATGGTGAGAGAAAAAAATATCAAATGGAAAGAAGACACTGCATAAAACAGAAGACACTGGGACCAAAGCGAATAGAAAAACTAAATGATCAGACAACAAAGGTAGAAAAAAGTATTTTATTCAGAATTTATTAATTGAAATATGTCAGCTTTTGGAAATGTGCATCTGTGATATTTTGCATGCAAGTTTCAATTGTTCTGGTATTGCTGCATGCTGAGTCTGACTTCTTGAGGTAACTTTCCAGTTCAGTATTTTGCCTTCATATCTGTTATGTCATGTGTTTTTCATGTGTGATCAAGGTGCAGTATTCTGCTAGTGTGTAGTATTTGCAGCCCTTTTTGTTTTGCTTTTTATTTCACTAGGTTGTGTACTGGTGTTTTAGAGCCCAATGTAATTACAGTTCTGCCTTTCCACACATAAGGTTGTAGCTCGTCCTGTCCTTGGAATTAGTGCTCTTTATGGTTTGGTAAGGTTATGAGTGTGTTTTTGCACAAGTTTTGTATAGTGTTTTGCATTGGAGAGATTGTGTGTTGGCCTTACTAAGGTGGCACCAAAACATCAGAAAGGGTGTAGAGCCTAAATCATGACACACTACCTCTTGAAGGATCTACATATGGTCGTTAATAAAAGGAACTCATTGTGAACACTATCCACCCTAAAAGGGTGTTTTGTGGCTCTACATGAGAATTGTGATATTACAATCCCTTGCTTCATATTGTTGATGGTCTGCATTTTCCATAAGGATGATATATTGGTGTATTAGGGTCTGCCCAGTGTAATAATATTTATGGTACAGTAAGGTTCTGAGTGTGTTTTTGCACAAATTTGTGCATAGTGTTTTGCAGTTGAACGATTGTGGTTAGTATATGCTTTGAGGGGGGGTTTAATGATAGCATTGTGCTTATTATTTCAATCAGTTTTTCTGTACAAGTTTAGCTTCATTTGTCTTTATTTGAAATTTCATAAATAAAAAATGTTCTACAAATTGAATAATCTTATCAATGGGGTGGGGCTAGGGAGGGGTGGGGTTAGGGTGGGGATAGGATGGGGCCCCACCAAATTGATCTGCAGAGGGCCCCGCACTTGCTAAGACCGGCCCTGATGGGTATTATTAGGAAAGGTATGGAAAACAGGTGTGAGGATGTTATAATGCCGTTGTATCGCTCCATGGTGCGACCACACCTTGAGTATTGTGTTCAATTCTGGTCGCCGCATCTCAAGAAAGATATAGTAGAATTGGAAAAGGTGCAGCGAAGGGCGACTAAAATGATAGCGGGGATGGGACGACTTCCCTATGAAGAAGGACTAAGGAGGCTAGGGCCTTTCAGCTTGGAGAAGAGACGGCTGAGGGGAGACATGATAGAGGTATATAAAATAATGAGTGGAATGGAACAGGTGGATGTGAAGCGTCTGTTCATGCTTTCCAAAAATACTAGGACTAGGGGGCATGCGATGAAACTACATTGTAGTAAATTTAAAACAAATCGGAGAAAATGTTTCTTCACCCAACGCATAATTAAATTCTGGAATTCGTTGCTGGAGAACGTGGTGAAGGCGGTTAGCTTAGCAGAGTTTAAAAAGGGCTTAGATGGTTTCCTAAAGGACAAGTCCATAAACCACTACTAATGGACTTGGGAAAAATCCATAGTTCCAGGAATAACATGTATAGAATGTTTGTACGTTTGGGAAGCTTGCCAGGTGCCCTTGGCCTGGATTGGCCGCTGTTGTGTACAGGATGCTGGGCTCGATGGACCCTTGGTCTTTTCCTAGTGTGGCATTACTTATGTACTTGTGCAAGTCCTTGCATACAGTAGGGTAAACCCAGGGATATATCAGCTTATCCTGAAAATCTGGAACCAGTTAACAATCCTACCACTAAATAAGGAACTGCAAATTAGGAACAGAAACCCCAAAAAGCCACTGGAGAAAGTGAAACTATAATTCCTCCCATACTGTGCAAGTTAAAATTACAAGAGAGATGTACATTCCCAAAGAAATACATTCCAATTATTACTTTGTTGTCTGCAAATTGTATTTTTCTAATTGCTTTGATTTTGGTCTTTTTATCTGCTTTCAGTGCTTTCTTCTCTTTTTGCAGTAGTTCTTTTGCCCTCTCAAAGATGCCCAGTGCAATGATTAGCAGAGAGCTAAACCAATATATCAACATTTACCAAGAGGAGATTCAAAACTCTTAGTTCCAACTGTTCTTTAATGCCAACACACAAAGTAAGCACTTACAAGACCAAGAAGGGCTGAAATTAATTACCAAGCTGTATATAAGTGTTGATTAATGTTATATGAGGTACAGGATGGTAAGGGATGGTGTGGTAAAAAAGCAATGCAGGTTCAGGGGATCAGCAGGGCATAATTTAAGGTATAGGCAAACTAGGTGTCAGGTTCTCAGGTTCAGAGCCCGCAGGGCCGGGCTCTGGAGCAAACGTGAGCCCTTGGGCTGCTGCCGAGGAGCGACAGCAGCAGGCAAAACCCACCAACCAACACTGGGTAAGCACACCAGCAGGGACTGCAGGCACTGCCCAGCGAACCGGAACACCTGGACTGGAATCCCCCGGACTGGAGGACACAGGACTGGAACACTGGACTGCAATCCCTCGGACTGGAACACACACCGGACCGGAACACACTGGACTGGAGCACACCAGACTGGAACACACACCGGACCGGAACACACTGGACTGGTCCCCCGGACTGGAGGACACAGGACTGGAACATGGGACTGGAGCACACTGGACTGGTCCACACAGCTTCACCTGCACTTAGCTACTAAGCCCCCCAGAAGTTGAGCTCCTGGGTTCGAGTAGCCGACAGGACTTACTGGATACCGGATGACATAGGGACCAGGACTGGAAACAGAAGTGCTCCTAAACCTAAACTGATCTACTTGCTCCCAAGCCCTAAACCAGCAGGAGTGTTCCTAACAGTAAACTGACAAAAGGACTTCCTAAGCCCTATACTAAACAGGAGCTCCTAAGCCCTGCTCAAGAAAGGGACTTCCTAAGCCCTAAACTAACAGAGCAGGGTACTAAATACAAAGCTAACACAGGTGCTACTAAGCACCAAGCTACAAGCAGAGCTTTACACTAATAAGCTAAACACAAAACTAAACCAGCTACCTAAGCACTGCTCTAGCAAGCTAGATACAACTAACAAGGTGCTTCCTAAGCACTACTCTGGCAAGCAACCAGAAGAGCTCCTAGCACTAAAAGGGAAGACAGGGGAGCCACAAGGAGGGAAGCTAACACATAAGCCAAAAGTGCTTCTAAAGCACCAAACACCAACAGCAAAGACTGCAATGCTCCTAATAGCACAAACACCAGAAGTACTTCTAACAGCAAACTCTGCAGTGTTCCTAACAACACCAAACCCTGAAGTACTTCTATCAACAACAGAGCTTCCAAAGCCCTACACACAGCAATGCTACCAAAACCAAGAGGGAACAGAAGGGAACCAAAAGGGAAAAGCAGGAAAGCTAAACACACAGTCACCAGTGCACACTGCACTAACACTAACCTGGCCCTTAGCAAAAGCAAGCAGGGAAACTAGACACAACGTCAGAAGTGCACACTGCACCACCCTACCTACAGCAAACACCACTGTTGCAAAGGCCCTGAAGGAAACAAGACCACTTCCTTATCAAGGCCCTCCCTGATGATGTCACACTCCCTAGACCTAGGCAAAAGCACACTGACCCAGAGAGGCCCAACCCACACCAATGCAAAACCGTGAAACACTTGAAGCCAGTACACCCAAAGAGAGGTAGAGCAACTCAGGCAACACACAGCTGTAGTAAAGTAAAACAATTAACCCCATGCTGCTGGAAGCTGCCAGCACAGAGAGACAGAGCCAGCTCAGAAAGGACAGAGAAAAGAAACAGAAGCCAGCTAAGAAGCTGACCCCCAGGAAAGAGGTAAGTTTGAGAGGGGTTCAGACCCCAATCATAACACTAGGCTTGTGCCTAGGGCCCAAATGTTTAGGAGGGGCCCTCTTAGATGTGCAAATTCAGTGGTTCCCTAGGTAGATTTTTGCCTTGGTAAGTCAGCTGCTGGTGGAAAGAAGAGTTGGAGAGGGAAGACAAGAGCTACTGCTGCTCTCAGAGGTCTGTCTGTTCTTCCTAACTTCTGTGCAGGAGTTAGTGAGCAGTACTTCTTACTTCTCTTCCTCCTCTGCAGTCAGAACCCTGGGGGAAAGGGTGGTATATGTGGGACTTAGAAAATATATTTATATTTCAAGGGAGGGGGGTGATTTGGGATGAGCTTCTTTGCCTAGGGCTCACCAAAGTGTTAATCCTGCCCTGGAAATTAGAAAGAGCCAGGAACAGAGCTACTTGCAGGCTAGGGTACACAAAATGGAGCTCTTCCTCTCTTTGCACCTCATGGGAGGGAGAGCTGCTTCCCAGCAGGCATGAAGGCAGAGCCCTGGGCGACTGGGACAATAAACAGTGGCGGTGGGAGCAGGGGCCACACTCATAGGGAAGTGACCAATAAGAGTGAAACTACAAACTACTAGCATGTAAGGCATGTGGTAGTTCAAAACAGAACTGGTCTATAATGGAAACATCAACATATGCACATACAAAGTGGGGGCAGAATAGTGTATTTTCTGTTGTTTCCTGGTCCTGTTTCCTTCATTTTTCTCCTACATCTCTCTCTGACCTTGATCTGTCCTCTCTTCTTTCTCTTAAACCCTCCCCAGTCCTTCCATTCCCTATTCATTTTCCCCATTTTCCATAACTATTCTCTTCTGTCTTTCAGCTACTTTCAGGTCTTCTATTTCCACCCTCTAGACCCACCTCCTTCTTAGCCCTCATCGCCTTTCGTCTGCCTGTAATCCTTTTACCAGCTTAGGCTCCTTCCCTGTCACTTGCCCCCCCTCCCCCCGGGTTTGGGTACCTTCATTCTACTGTCTTAGGTCCTTTTTCCTATTTTATACCCACACTCCAAGACTCTCCTCTCTCATGCTATTCCCCACTTCAACCTACCTGCACCATGTCCATTGTACGGATTCTCTATATCAACATTTGTTACAATGTTGCAGGAATGGAGGCATGAATTTATGATACTTCAGGAGTCAGACAGCACACACCAGAATGAGAGAGTAATCTTCTTTATTTGCCAGCAAACAAAGTAGAACATCAGCATTAAGTCTCTTCTTCTCTTTCTTCTGAGCTCCTTCTGACGTAACCTGCTTCTTCTCCCACTTAAATACAGTTCTATCTAGCCTAGCCTAGCCCCCTTACTCTCCAATTGGTTAAGGAATAGATTGATTACCTGGCCTCAACCAATCAGTTCTATACAAATATCAGTTACATAGGTTCCAGACATCCTAAACTGACCTGTGACCTGGGGCCCCTTACACCAGACATTTGGGCTCCAGTCTCTTACATGTTATTATGATTGATTTCTCATATTCCTAGTACTAACTGCTAACTAAACTCTGGCATTCATTAAAGGGGTCAAGGGCCAATCTTACTTAATAGCATACATATCAGGTTATTACTTTCAAGACCATTTCTACATTTTACCTATAATTAATCAAGGAGAAGAGAGCTAACTAGTCCTGACCTCTTTCACCTATCAGCTTATACATTGAACCAGCCAGAACTGCAGATAACTTAAAACACATGTTGGCCTCTTCACTGCAGCCCTACTCAGAACGTCAGACAGAGAGTTGAACAAACATTCCACACAGAATTATTAGTTTACACAGAATACAGCATATTCTAAAGTAAGCATCCTTATAAAACATATTCTACATATCAAGAACTTCTAAATTCTAACTCATTTATATCTAGAATTATTTAGAATCTAACTATTTCCTTCTAAGCAGTGTTCAATTTAATCCTAAACAAACTGCCTGCAATATGCCGGCTCATAATAGAATACATATGTGTTTGCTTAGCAATCCATCAATCACAAGGGTGAAAGAAATTCCTGTCTCTGACCTTTCTAACCTTTGGCTCGGCAAGCTAGACATTGAAATAATTAACTCCAGCTTGCATCCCTTCATTTGCAGGACTGAGAATTTAAAATAGTATTTTGAGCACCTTTAAACAAAATTAACCCTTAATATGATTTCTTAGAATTATTCTTTGCCCACTGCCTCATTCCCCCCTTTGAGACTAAAATCAGCTTATGCAGAGATAAGTCTCACAACTCAAACTCTGGAGATTATAGTGGTCCTAACTAGGAATAGACTTATGAACCACCATTACCCTACTTGTTAAGGTCCGACGGCATACTGCCGAAGCACATGAGGCCAGGAAACAAAACAACAACCCTGCTAGAACTAAGACTATTAGGGAAATAAACAAAGGACGTATCCAGGAGGTCAATGACCACCACCAGGAGGTAAGGTCTAATCCTCCTCGGTAATCCTCCACATTAAGGCTGGCCAACTGTAGGACTTTATCCATGGCATGTCTAACTACATGCGTCCTATTTATGACAATAGTACAGCACTCTGAAGAATTTAGCACTGTGCAGAGACCACCCTGGGCTGCAAAGAGATAATCAAGACCCATACGGTTATACCGAGAAACTATACTTAATTCATTAATTTGATCCTGCAATGCATTGACTACTACATTCAGCTCATGAACTAGAACATGAAGTAGGGATTGAAGTCTCCGGGTAGCCATACCTAGTTCAGTAATACCCGCTACCGGGCCCCCAATTGGAATCCAGGCCGTGGCAGAAAGGGCTACAAGTCTCTTTTTAGTCAGAGGATAAGTAGAATTAATATACTGGAGGGCTAATTCAATCGCCTCATCCTCTGTGGCAACGGAGGAGGGTAAGGACAAGGCCTCTCGCTTAGAGCGGTGCGGGGATGGTGGTTTGAGAAGAGGAATAACTTTAGGAAAATAATTCAAGGTTACCAATACACAAAAATCATATGTGGGGGGAAGAATCATGTGGAGGACATTATCACAGAGCCAGTAATGACCAAGGAGAGGGCGACGAAAGTTCCCAATAAATGTAGGCACAGGATGGAGATTAGGATGCCCATAATGCGAGCCCCTATCCCAGGGGGAACGAAGAAGAAATGGAGACTTTGTACACCATAGGTGCCAATCCCCAATTGTAACAGACCGCTCATATGATGCAACCCCTTCATACCCCGGGGACTTATGAAAGTAGAAAATAGGATGGGACACTATAGTCTTCTCAGTAGTATAGTTAGGAGCCAGATAATCACCTTGGTCATAATCTGCAGGTATGGTAGTAGGACACATAGGAGTACCTGGAGAAACTACCCACACAGGTTCCTCCTTCTCTGGGAGAACATTAGTATAGTTACAGGGAATGGGAAGAACAGTTGAGATGTCTCTTGTTAAACAAAACACTCCAGAAGCTGGATAGGGAGACGTAAAAACTGGCCTTAGAGAAGATCCAGAGGGGGAAGTAGCATTATAAAAGGACCACCAAGTATAATCCTGACTCCAAGGGCCTGAACTCGAAAAGTAGGGAGGTATAAGAGCTGGGAGCTGCACAGGGACAGGAACAGCTGGGACATCTGTAGTATAAGGAGAAAATCGGGAACACACAATACAAGGGGAAGTAATCTTTGCCTGGCTAATTAATTCCTGGACTGAGTGTAACCAAAGGTTGGAGCGAGTTGGGGTATTAGGAACAAGGAGGCAAGGAGTAGAAAACAACAAAAGCATCCAAACTACTAACATTTTCTTTCTTCCTAATCTAAAACAAATACAGCAAACTAATTAAGCAATAATATTTCAACAGTCTGTGCTAATCACAGATTACTCTAATATAGTGTTCTCAGTCTTTGAGTTCTTATACCAGTTGGGATAGACCCTCAACTGACAAGGATCAAGCTCTCAAATTCCAAGAAAGCCAGAATCTAGGCAAGAAAGAGTCTCAGTGTGAAGCCGAAGTTCAGCAGCTCCTGCAGTATGCAGTTGACCCTTCTTTTCAGCTAGTAGATTCTTTGGTTCGGGTCAAGCGCAACTTCAATGGCTCCGCTGGATCTCTTTCTGCTCTCCACTGTCTAGGCTCCGTCTGATCCGTTCTGGGCTCAGTCTGATCAGCAGACTTAATTCGAGACCAATGGACCCATGGAGTAATCCCTGCGACCTTCACAGCTGCAGGGGTAGAAAGCAAAACAGTAAAAGGTCCTTTCCATCGGGGCCCCAAAGGCTGGAGCCTCCAGTCTTTCACCCAAACTCTATCCCCTGGCAGGAAGGAATGTACCTGAGCCTGGAAGGGGACAGGGTTTATTTCTCTCACATAAGACTGAAGCTCAGAAATTATCTTGCCCAAGAGGGCTACCTGCTCCTGTACCTGGGCAGACCCTAAAATCCCTATGTCTCCCTTAATTCCCTGCAAAATGGCTGGGGGCTTCCCATACACAATTTCAAAGGGAGAGAGGGCTGTTCCTTTAGTTGGAGTGCATCGGAGGCGGAAGAGGGCTAGTGGCAGTGCCTGTGGCCATTTCAGTTGGGTTTCCTGACAAATCTTTGCTAGGCTATTTTTCAAGGTTCTGTTTGCCCGCTCAACCTGCCCTGAACTCTGGGGACGATAAGCACAATGCAATTTCCAGGTAATGCGCAATGCGCGGGACAGGGCCTGAAGTGTAGCTTCAACAAAGGCGGGACCATTATCTGAACCTATAGCAAGGGGCAGTCCATACCTGGGGATGACATCCCTAAGGAGGGCTCGAGCTACTTCTGTGGCTTTCTCAGTAACTGTAGGATATGCTTCCACCCACCCAGAAAAGGTACAGACCATGACCAAGAGGTATCGGAGCCTACCGCTCCTGGGCATTTCTGTGAAGTCTATAACTAGGGACTCAAAGGGTGTTAGTCCCCTAGACTGAACTCCTGGTGGAATACGGGGTCCCTGACGGGCATTATTCTGGGCACAGAGAGTACATCGGGCAGAGGCAGTGGCAACCAGACTATCCAATCCTTCCAGCACCACTACTCGACTGAGTAGGCGGGCTAGTGCTGTTTTCCCTAAGTGTGATAGGTCATGAGCTTGAGACACTACAGGCCAAGCTAGATGGCGTGGCACCAGAACTCTGGTATCAGGGAGATGTAACCAGCCATCAGGTCTCCTTACCGCACCTTCCTCTTGAGCCCATTTCTCTTCCATTTGGGTATACATAGGCGTCCATTCTTGCAGTCGAATTTGGAACAGGGGAGTCACAGTACTTGCTGGGGGTCCTCGAGCAGCTTCCTTGGCCACCCGATCAGCATGGCGGTTCCCTCGGGCCACTGGAGTATCTACCCTTTGGTGTCCCCTGCAGTGAATGACAGCTACCTTCTTAGGGGCCCAAACAGCCTCTAGCAGCTGAAGTATTTCAGGTCCATACTTAACAGGTTGGCCTGCAGCATTTATGAGTCCCTTTTCCTTATACAAAGCTCCATGAGCATGTAGAGTTGTGAAGGCATACTTGGAATCAGTATAAATGTTGGTTACCAGTCCTGCTGCTAGCTCCAGAGCTCGTATGAGGGCCACAAGTTCTGCTTTCTGGGCTGAAGTTCCTTGGGGCAGGGCTCTTGCTTCTATCACCTTGTCTTCTGTCACCACAGCATAGCCTGCCAATCGCTTGGAGTTCTCCACATAACTGCTTCCATCTGTGAAATAAATTACATCTGGGTCCCTCCATGGAACATCTTTAAGATCTGGTCGACTGGAATACACTTCATCCATGGTTTGGATACAGTCATGATCCGGAGGTCCCTCAGATGCTGGCAAAAGAGTGGCGGGATTGAATGTAGCCACTGTTTCCAGGTGTATCCGTGGATTCTCACACAAGCTAGCTTGATACTTAACCATACGGTTATTTGTAAACCAGTGGTTGCCCTTATACTCCATGAGGGTAAGAACTGCGTGGGGGACTTTAACAACCAGTTCTTGCCCCAAGGTCAGCTTATCAGCTTCCTGGACCAGTAAGGCTGTTGCTGCAATGGCCCTCATGCAGGCTGGCCATCCTTTAGCCACTCCATCCAGCTGTTTAGACAGGTATGCAACAGGCCTCTGCCAGGATCCCATCATCTGGGTCAGCACACCCAGAGCAACCCCCTGTCGCTCATGGACATACAGTGAGAAAGGTTTCTCCACATCAGGAAGGCCTAACGCAGGGGCTTGGAGTAGGGCTTTCTTTATGGCAATGAAGGATTGTTGAGCTGTAGGTCCCCATTCAAATGGTTCCTTTTCACCCCCCTTTGTGGCTTGGTAAAGGGGTTTCGCCATCAATGCAAAATTTGGAATCCAAATTCTGCAGAATCCAGCTGCTCCCAGAAATTCCCTAACTTCCCTTCTGGACTTGGGTTGGGGAATTGCAGCAACTGCTTGCTTCCTACTGACATCCAGTCTCCGACTTCCCTGGGAAATACAGAAGCCCAGATACTTCACTTCTGACTGACAGAGTTGGGCCTTTGAGCGTGATACCTTATAGCCTGCATCCAAGAGTAGCTCCAGCAATTCTCTGGTAGCCTCAAAACACTCTTCCTGAGTCACTGCTGCAATCAGGAGGTCATCTACATACTGGAGTAAAACTCGCCTGGAAGGCTCAGATTTAAAAGTCTTAAGGTCTTGTCCTAGGGCAGTCCCAAAAATGGTGGGGGAGTTCTTGAACCCCTGTGGCAGGCGGGTCCATGTATACTGAAGCTTCCTTCCTGTTACTGGGTTTTCCCATTGAAAGGCAAAAAGCAGTTGACTGGCGGGGGCCACCCGAATACAAAAGAAGGCATCTTTTAGGTCTAGTGTCGTGAAATGGGTAGCTCCAGAAGGTATCAATCCTAACAGAACATATGGGTTAGGCACTACAGGGTGTAATGAAATAGTGGATTTGTTGACCACTCGTAAATCTTGGACTGGCCGGTAGTCCTCAGTCCCTGGCTTCTGAACTGGCAACAGTGGCGTATTCCATGGAGACTGGCAAGGTCGAATAATTCCATGGGATAACAGACGATTCAGGTGTGCTTGGATCCCTTCCAGAGCCTTTCTGGGAATTGGGTATTGGCGAAGATGGATTGGCCGGGCATTTGGAAGTAAGTCTACATGGACAGGAGGAATATTTCGGGCCAACCCTGGGGGATTATCTTCTGCCCATACCCCACTGACCTGAAAGCTATCTGCCAGGGGTAGGTCAACTTGGCCATGTGACTGATGCAGCCGCCATTCTTCTTCAAGGGGGCAGCAGAAACTCAATATACCCTTAGGGCTAGATGTCGGGGGCCGAAAGGAGACTGAAGTCTGGCCATCAGAGTCAAAGGAAATTTGGGCCCTAAGCTTGGACAGCAGGTCTCGACCTAACAAAGGGATTGGACAGTCTGGCATATACAGGAATTCATGAGTGACTGTGTGTGAGCCTAACTGGCATCTACGGGTCGTCAGGAAGGGCCTCCGGTTCTGCACCCCCGTGGCTCCCACCACTCGGACAGTTTTTCCAGACACAGGCGCTAATCGCTCCGTCACAACAGAATGTTCAGCTCCTGTATCAATCATGAATGGAATTGAGCGGCTCCCTATAGTTAACTTGACCATAGGTTCCTGGGAGCCCAATTTGTAGGAACCCGGTCTGTCCTATTCGTCCCATTCTGCCATCTCGGCTATCTCGATGATGTCAGATTCAGGAGGCTCATATCTTCCCTCTCGAACTCGGCCTCGGCTTCCTCGATCTCCTGGTCCCCTTCTCAGTCCCTGGCGCCTCTGGGGGCATTCATCTTTCCAGTGCCCTCTTTCCTTACAGTAGGCACACTGATCCCTCTCCAATCTTGGTCTGGGATTCTCCCCCCTTGGCCGGGATTGATTGAAGGAATCTCGGGGCCTGGCTGGTGGTCCGGGGTCCCACTTTGGCTTCCCATTAGCTAGAGGTCGACCTCGATTAAGGGTGGAATTAGTAATGGCTGCCGCTAAAAGGTCGGCCTTCTTCTGCATCTTCCGGTCAGCCTCTCGACGCACCTCCTGATCTCTATTAATGAAAACCTTGGTTGCGATCTCAATTAGCTGGGTGGTATTCATCCCTGCGAATCCCTCCTGACGCTGCAACTTCTTCCGGATATCTGGCATACTCTGGGCCACCAATGCACTATTCACCATTCTCTGGTTTTCTAGGGCTTCAGGATCAAATGGGGTGTATGTTCTGTAGGCTTCAATTAGTCGCTCTAGAAAGGCCCCAGGGGATTCAGCTGCCCCTTGGAGAATTTCAGAGACCTTTGCCAGATTAATGGGCCTCTTTATGCCTTTCCTCATACCTTCCAGCAAGTCCCGGCAATAGCCAGACAACAGTTCATAGTGCTGCCCATTATTTGGATCCCAAACTGGAGCTGCGCGAGGAAACCGAGCTCTAACCCATTCCTCTAGGTTCTGTGTCCCCTCGGGGGCACGCGCTCGCGTTATGGCCTCAGCATTTTGCAAAATCTTCCGCCTCTCCTCAGTTGTGAAGAGGGTCAGGAGAAGTTGTTGACAATCAGTCCAGGTTGGGTTATGGGTGGCCATAATGCTAGCCACTAGGTCCACCACTGCCTGAGGCTTTTCAGTATAAGAGGGGTAATGCGTCTTCCAATTCAGGAGATCGGTGGTTGTGAAGGGTACATACTGATAGGCCTGTGCCTGTATAACCTGACCCTGATTATTAGGATCCGGTCGAGTGGTAGTTACCTGTCGGAGTGGCAGAACTCTCGAGGAGGTGGGAATGGAATCTGAGGTAGAGCTAGGAGCTACCCTCCTATCATGCTCAAAGGTGATTGCAGCAGGTCTAACCCATTCAGGGGAGGTAGGTTGAAACCCTGAGGGATGGGGAGGGGTACTCATAGACTGAGAGGTGGTCACAGGTGAGTCAGTCCATTGAAAGGGATGCCGGGCCCCTGATGAGTGGGTAGGGGTACTAGAGGGAAAGGCTGGGCTGTCAGGAGTTGAGGAGTCAGGGGGTGGAGCCCAAAGCGGGTCTTCGGAGGTTAACAGGGAAGGATGTGGCAGAGGAGGGTAGAGACTGGCTGAAAAGTCCAACCTAGGATGTGGTGGGGTTCGCACAGTGGGGGAGGAACTATCCGGAGAAGCCTGTACTGGAGAAGCTTGGGCTGGGCGGCGTGGATCTCTAGGGGCGGCACGGAACCCCAACAATGGGCCATAAGGTGGTGGCTCAAGATCTGAGGGGTCATCAGAAAGTATGGGTTTCTCAGACAGGGTAGGGGCGGAAGCCACCGATTGAGTGGTAGGCTTCCTGGGGCTCTTTCCCTCTTCTAATTTAGATTTTCTAATCTTTCTTTGAACATGGCCTAACATGAATTTTACTGGGGATCCCATATAAGTTTTCAACCAAGAGGGAGGGTCAGTCACAAGGCTGTCCCAGGAATCTATATAAGGGAGTTGTTCAGAATATTCTGGTTCTCCTACAACTATGCTGTAGACCTTCCGGATTACTTCAATATCTAAGCTGCCACTAGGGGGCCACCCCACTCCCATAGATGGCCACTCAACTTCACACAAGGTTCTTAGAGTACTTGAGCTTAAAGTCTGTCCATAGTCATTAATTAAAAATCCTTTTTTAAAATTCTTAAGCATACAATCTAGGGGGGTAGCAATTTGTCTAGATGATGTCCCACCCATAATGCTTACAGTTACAACACACAAAGAGGGGGGGGAATTTTTTTGGATTTACGGTAAGGGGTCCCCACTCTTTTAACATTCACGCATCACACATTCTGCACAAAAAATCCCACCCAACAATTTCAGATTTCTCAGATACAGATAAGCTCAAGCGGTTTCGCTTCTAGTCCCCACGACTAGAAGGTACTAGGGCCTTCGCTGAGAGTTGATCAGGCTCTCCTTCCCCCAATTTTTGAGGGGCTGGTTTACAATTTTCTAGCTAGAATTACAATACAGAATACAGAATACATACCCGGCGAATGTTCTCCAGTCAGTTGGGTGCTGGGATTAATGCAGGATTCAGGATCCCACCGCTGCCACCAAGAATTGTTGCAGGAATGGAGGCATGAATTTATGATACTTCAGGAGTCAGACAGCACACACCAGAATGAGAGAGTAATCTTCTTTATTTGCCAGCAAACAAAGTAGAACATCAGCATTAAGTCTCTTCTTCTCTTTCTTCTGAGCTCCTTCTGACGTAACCTGCTTCTTCTCCCACTTAAATACAGTTCTATCTAGCCTAGCCTAGCCCCCTTACTCTCCAATTGGTTAAGGAATAGATTGATTACCTGGCCTCAACCAATCAGTTCTATACAAATATCAGTTACATAGGTTCCAGACATCCTAAACTGACCTGTGACCTGGGGCCCCTTACACCAGACATTTGGGCTCCAGTCTCTTACATGTTATTATGATTGATTTCTCATATTCCTAGTACTAACTGCTAACTAAACTCTGGCATTCATTAAAGGGGTCAAGGGCCAATCTTACTTAATAGCATACATATCAGGTTATTACTTTCAAGACCATTTCTACATTTTACCTATAATTAATCAAGGAGAAGAGAGCTAACTAGTCCTGACCTCTTTCACCTATCAGCTTATACATTGAACCAGCCAGAACTGCAGATAACTTAAAACACATGTTGGCCTCTTCACTGCAGCCCTACTCAGAACGTCAGACAGAGAGTTGAACAAACATTCCACACAGAATTATTAGTTTACACAGAATACAGCATATTCTAAAGTAAGCATCCTTATAAAACATATTCTACATATCAAGAACTTCTAAATTCTAACTCATTTATATCTAGAATTATTTAGAATCTAACTATTTCCTTCTAAGCAGTGTTCAATTTATGCCGGCTCATAATAGAATACATATGTGTTTGCTTAGCAATCCATCAATCACAAGGGTGAAAGAAATTCCTGTCTCTGACCTTTCTAACCTTTGGCTCGGCAAGCTAGACATTGAAATAATTAACTCCAGCTTGCATCCCTTCATTTGCAGGACTGAGAATTTAAAATAGTATTTTGAGCACCTTTAAACAAAATTAACCCTTAATATGATTTCTTAGAATTATTCTTTGCCCACTGCCTCAACAATGCATTACATCAGACAAGGACAGAGAGTGGCACTGCTGTTCTGACCCAAGAACCTCCCCCCCCCCCCCCCCGATATTCAAAACTATTTTCACCTGCCTGGAATGGTTCCTGAGTGGTTAAATAGGGTTTAAGTGCCTAACTGTGGCTATTCAGCAGGAGATAATCGGTTATCTCCTACCGAACATTCCAGTTAGCAGCTTGCTGCTAACCAGCTATATCGCGCGACATAGCCCATTAGGTGTGCATATTAAGCTCCAAAACAGCTATGTTGAGCAGTCAAAATAGGCCACTTAAATAGCAGGCCTATTTTTGATCACTAAAAAGTAAACTGGTCAGCGCAGAATATCAGCATAGTCAGTTAACTTTTTAGCAGTCAAAATAAACCTGGAATTTTGGCCGACACCAGCTGAATATCGGGCCCAGTATGTTCAGGATCTTAGCAAAAAATCCAGCCTGCAAAGTTAAGAAATCTGTGGAAAAGGAGTATTGTTTTGCTGTTCCAAACAACTTGGAACCTTTCCCCCTTTTCTGAGATATCAGAAGATGATTTTGGCAAATAACAACAATAATTGCCCCCAGCCAGTCACCATCTTCTCTTTGATCATAATTTGCAGGGCTAGACTGATAACAGACAGTATTTGACTGTACAGAGATCCAGTGCATTAAGGCAGCAAGGGAGAGAAGCAAGAGCCATCTCTCCACCCTACTGCTGGCTTCAACGTTCTCCTATCTGATGACATACTACTACTTATAGGTCATATGGTTTGGTTCTTTGACCACTCAAATGTCAAGTGATTGATAATGATGCTTTTTGCTGTTAAGGAGGACGTGTTGTACCAAGTACATCTGTGCTTATTTGTGCTTATCTGGATTAGACATTTGCATCAGTATTAGGATTTCTTAGAAACTGTTATCAGGATTTTATTGCTGCTTACTATTTCATTTATCTTGCTGTGCTAAATAAACCATTATGACTTATGGTACCCTTTCAGAATTCTGATGACCTGTATTCTTTATCAGTTTGTGAGGCTTGGGCCCAGTGAAAAGGTATGTTTACTCCCTAGCCATATGGCCTGCTATCTACACACCTATTCATACATATTTGTGTCATCTGAAATCCCCATAGTCTTGCTCATTCCTACCCTGTGTAGGATCTGATTCTTGCTGCTCTCCCCCACCCCGTGTAGATTTCCACTCTGTGCTTATCTCATGTGGGACTTCATCTCTCTACCAGTCCCTACTCCAATTTAAGGTTTTTCTCTTCTCTTCCTATCCCCCAGCTGCTGTATTGCTTACTAACATCTCTTCACTCCCATGGCTGGCAGGTGTAATGATACTCAATAGCACATCAATTTCCTTTGTCACATGGGGCCAATCTGGCAATATGAACCACGAGATCCTATAATCTCCCAGCTCATACCATGAAATTGACTCAGAGGAAACTCATGCGCTATAAAATACTCTCTCCTGCTAGCCACAGGGGCAGAATCAGAAAGATGTGTTAGCAAGTAATAGAGATGCTGAGGGATGGCAAGAGAAGTAGAAAACATTTAAAGCATAGGATGATTCATCAGTTTTGTTAGCTCCAGTATCTTGGCACTCTAGGCGATTAGCTAATTCTTATAATGGAAGCACTAGCCCTGCACAGAGGAGAAGAGGATTAGCGTGAACAATCAAGGCCGAGAAGTGAATACCAGGTACTGTGGGAAGGAGAATTCTGAGTAAAAAGGAAGAACTTTCAAATTTAGTCAGGGAGAGGCCCAGAGTCCATGAGGGAACAAAGAGAATGAGTGAATATTCAGAGTAAGAATAGTGGAGTAGAATGGAGTGGAGGAGTAGCCTAATGGGCAGCACAGTAGGCTGAAAACTTGGGGAAATGGGTCTAATTCCTACTGTGGTTCCTTGCGATCCTGGGGAAGTCACTTAACTTTCCGTTGCCCCAGGTACAAAAACTTAGATTGTGAGCCCACTAGGGAAAGAGAAAGTATCTGCATGTAATAAAATGTAAACCACTTTGGTTGTACCACAGAAAGGCAGTATATAAAATCTATGACTATTTATTTACTTATGGAAAGTTGCATTGTGTTCTGTGGATGTCACACCAAAGAAAAGTACCAGATGTGACATAGTTTGTTGAAGAAATTTCTCAGTAAACTTTCTCTTGTGTTGGAATTTCACAACTGTGTGAGGATTCTCTATTGGAGAACATTCAAGAAGTCAGACAGTGTGTGACGGTAAAGAGAACTGAATGATGAGTGTGAGTCTCTTAGTTATAGGAGGGACCTGAGAGATACAAGAGGAACTCACTAGGTAAGGAGATGGAATAACTGAGGGGCTTGTAATTGGACTCATTTTCACTGCATACTCCCATCAGACTTGGCCTGGCTGCCTCACATAGTCCAGGTTTAACTTTTAATCACCTCAATCTTACTGTATGTATCTTTTGCCTCACTTCCCTTCTAAATCTCCTCTCCTCTCTTTTCTCTCTATTCTTCTCTTATATGCTATTTCTTGTTTTTTTTTATCACAAGCTTTAGTTGTTGGAATAAAAGGCTCCATATGAAACAATTCAGCTCAGAGAGCATTATTAGCTATTGCTCGTATGCCACAGATCTTTCAGCAGATCGATACCAGGCCAAGGCATCTGCAGTCTTTTGCTTAGATTCCCAGCAAATGTGCAAAGGAAAGCAGGAGAGGTTATCATCAATCATGGACTCCAGTGACACACACTGAAACCCGACCAACACCAGTATGTTTTAATAAGGCATCCATTAAAGCCCTCAAATAAATTGCAATTTGAAAACAGAACCTAATCCCAGCCAAGTTCTGCTCATCCATCTTGCTGCATGTCATATAATGTAATTGCATTGTTAATTTATCCAAGAACTTTCTGAGTACACTGTTTCATTGGCATTACTTAATTTCCCTGAAGACTGTATATTGTTTTCTGTGTGTGTGTGTGTGTATGTGCACGTGCGCGCCTCTGCCTGCTTCTGGAATAGTGAGTAATCCTTCTACTTTGCATGGCATTAGCAAGACAAGGAATCAAAGATTTAAAATGTCTGACACATTGCCAATAGCTTGAAAGTGTATCTGATGCTGCTTCACCCTTGCCGGGCTTGGGCGCTGCATTTAGTAAAGTGGGACCACCCAGTTTGTATGCCATCTGTCAACTGGCAGATAATCTTTCCAAGGCCATGATTGCAGGGGATTTTAAGCAGGCATAGAAAAGTGAGGATTTTGGCCTTCCCAGCTTTGCAGAGAGAGGGAGACACAGAGATGGTTCAAGTTTTGATAATAATAGCATTTAAGAGAGCTGCACACAAATCGATAGAAGAGGAATGAAAACATGGATGACTGGAATAATGTGAAAGTGATTTTGTTTATTATATGTCTTAAAGGGTAGGAAAGGAAATCCATAGAAGCTCATATATAAATTTCTTTGCCTTCCCTGCAGGAAGGCAATTCGTCATCAACGGCATGCCAGCAGATGTTTCAATTCCATTTATTCCTTCGGACTTTTCCATGCTTAGTCCTTTATCATCTTATCTTTCTCCTTTTGCTAGCTTTTTCTCTTTCCATCTTGAATTGATTTATTGACTTGACAAAGATCATTGTCCTGCTAATTTTAGGGCTAAGGGAACTTCATCAGACCTTGTTCAAATCCAGATTTGGACTGGAGAATATTTGACAAAGATTAGCCCAGAGTTGGTAAAAATCACATTCTAATTTTACTGGTCTGCATTTTATGAGAACCTGAAAGTGTGCAAAGGTTATACAATGGAGGGAATCTCTATAAGACACACCAAGCATCCTTATATTTTTGGGAAAATGAGAAAAAAAACCCTTTTGGGTGAATAGTTCCAGATATTTGGCCTCCTGTGTGGCTTAAAAGATTTATCTATTTATATTCACGGGGACGGGGAGGGTGGAATTCTATAAATGGCACTCAAAAATGGGCACCAGAAAAGATCAGCGCTAAGCATTATTCTATAAAGGATGTGTACACTATATCAGACTTATGCCTGCTGAAACCTGGTGCAAATCCTGGCATACAAGCCGGGCCCAAAACCCATTTTTCTATTACATGGCACGCAACTTTTTGGAACACCCATGACCCTCCCATTGCCACGCCCCTTTTTGGATTCTTCCTATGGATTTAAGTGCCCAGCATTATAGAATAACATGCAGCCAAATGCGTGAGCAATCCTAATTGCTGCCAATTAACATTAATAATTGGTGGTTAGCATCAAATTATTGACGGTTAACAGTTCATTAGCCAATTAAGTTAAACGATCATCTCAGAAGTGGGCCCAAATTTGGTGACTTATATAGAATCCAGGGGGGCTATTTCCTCTGATTGGATCGGATCAGTAGGCACAGTCAAAGTTTCACTCTAGAACTGGAAGATGGGGAGACTCTTCAAGTAATCTCAATGGAAGCAGGAACTTGCATTTGCATTTGAGAGAAACAGATATAGCAGTCAGGTGGAGCTGTAAATCAGTGATTCCCAAACCTGGTCCTAGAAGCACCCCAGCCAGTCAGGTTTTCAGGATATCTACGATGAATATTCATGAGAGAGTTTTGCATACCATGAAGGCAGTACGTGCAAATCTCTCTCATGAATATTCATCGTGAATATCCTGAAATCCTGACTGGCTGGGGTGCCTCCAGGACCAGGTTTGGGAACCACTGCTGTAAATGGACACACATTTACTTAATAACATTTATTGTTGTTATAGCATACTGGGTAAACAGAATACTGATAATCACTCAGGAGCAACAGGGCCTTGCTTCAAACAGCAGAGAATCTAAGCAGGCACCTTAGAGATGTGAAGGGGCATTTTCGATATGACGTCTAAATCTGATTTGGGGCATTTTGCTGAAAACATCCATAAATCAAGTGAATGGGCTGTGTCGGCATTAGCACATGGCAGCAGCTAGAGCAGCTTAGTAAACAAGGGGATTGTTGTAGCCCTAGAACAAAAAAGGTAGGCATTAAGGGGGCCCTTTTACTAAGGCTTGTCCAAAAGTGGCCTGCGCTGGTGTAGGCATGTGTTTTGGACACACGCTGGTCCATTTCCTGAGCGTGCCTGGAAAAAAGGGTTTTTTTTTAATATGCCAGAAAATGGACATGCGGCAAAATGAAAACCAGTGCGCGTCCATTTTCGGCCTGAGACCTTAACGCCATCCATTGACTTAGCAGTAAGGTCTCATGTGCTAACTGGGTGGTAAGCATGCAGCGCGCGCCAACTGCTGATTACCGCTGGGTAAGGGCCTCATGGTAGAAAATAGAAAATATTTTCTACTGCGTGTTTTGGGCACGCACCAAAAATGGAATTACTGCCCGGGCACACGGTAGCTGGGTGGTAGTGCCAATTTCACGCGTGTCGGACACGTGTAGACACTTATGCACCTTTGTAAAAGGGCCCCTTAATTGGTTAAATGGTTAAAATCCATTTCCCTAGTTTAAGTAACTTCTTTCAGCTCTAGAAAAATGAAGGAAAGCATTAGATGAGCTAACAACACTCGATCTGTGTATGTGCCCCTGACAGGAGCACACTAAGCAATTTACGTGGACTTTTTATAAAATAGCACATAGTAACTGTACACTTAACTACCAGTTATTGGTACCAATCATGCGCGTAAGCCCAATAGTCTATAACCATGATGGCGAACCTATGACACGCGTGTCAGTACTGACACGCTTAGCCATTTTCGGTGACACGCGGCCGCATGTGGCCGCATACAGAGAAGCAGTGGCGTTCCCCGGGGCGGATCGCCGATGCGTCCCCCCCCCAGGTGCAGCGCGACCTCCCCCCCCCGGCGAAATCACCCCCCCCAGGTGCATGTTTACCCGCTGGGGGGGGGATGCCGTGTGCGCTCCTATTGGCTCCCTCCGAGTCCTCCGCTTGTTCCCTCCCTGCTGCTCCCTCTGCCCCGGCTCCTGCACGGCCGTTAGGGGATTTTTGACCTCACTTCCGGCCGGCGGAGCAGAGAGCAGCGGAATGCCGTGGGGGACGCATCTCTGGGGGCCCTGTGATCGCCATTACCACATAACCACAGCAACCATAATCCAATCTACTGTTCTGGGGTGTCGTGGATTTCTAATTGACCATCATTGCTGAGATAGGTGAGGGGGAGGCTGGGAGAGGCGAGGGCATGTGCTATGGGTGCTGTTTCCCGCCATTAGAAATAGCGGCAGCCATCTTAATTTACATAAGGTGGTCAGTTAGGCTAGTTAACCCCTAATTGCCTGCAGGGCTAACAGGCTATCTATAATTCTATCTTCTGTCACTGCCCCCCTGATGGAGAACCCAAAAAATAAAAAACCAAGGTTAAGTAAAGGAAGTGGTAGTAGCAGTAGCCGACCCTTTCAAGAGACATGGACCGAGATGTATGGCATTATAGAAAAAAATGGCAGATCATTTTGCGTTCTATGTACTGAAACGGTAGTAAGCAGAACGTGGAATATAAATAGACATTTTGAAACTAATCATTCCCAGCTCTTGAAAAAAAGTGAGGATGAAAGGAAGGAATACATTTCCAGGCAGCTACACTTTTATAAGAGCCAATCTAAGTCCATCCTTAAATTTGTAAAAGGTTCTACAAATTTAACATCTGCAAGTTTGAGCATTGCTCACTCCATAGCTCAGCATGGAAAAGCACTCAGTGAGGGAGAATTTATTAAAGAAACTCTCCTAAGATGTGCACCAGTTCTATTTCACGATATGCAGAATAAAGATGCAATTATTAAGAGAATATCTGAGTTACCAGGAAATTTGGAGTGCCTGGATCCGATTACCAGACACTTTTAGCACCCTGAAAAATATAGCAATGGCTTTACTCACAATTTTTCCCTCTACGTAGTTTTGTGAAACCTTATTCTCAGCGTTAAATAATATCAAAACCAACAAAAGAAACAGATTGAAAGATGAAGTTAGTAGTGCTTGCTTGGGCTTGAAGTGTACAAAATACCAACCTTCAATTGAAGATTTAGCCAACGAAATTCAGCAACAAAAAAGTCATTAATAGGCAGATTAGTTAAAGAATTCCCCCTCCCCCTCACTTATCTTAGTTCACGGCACCCCACACAAGTTAAATAATATCAAGACCAACAAAAGAAACCGACTGACAGATGAACAAAGAAGTCACTAAGCAGGTAAGTTAAATAAATAGGTTTTGGTTTATTAAATACAGTTATATATTACAATTATACATTTTTGTTATTTAAACTATAAATATCGCGAAATTATGGTTTTTTTCTCGAAGTGACACACCACCCGAGTTATGCTTGGTTTTTTGGCGAATTTTGACACACCAAGCTCAAAAGGTTGCCCATCACTGGTCTATAAACTAGGCACACAATTGCCCCGGATTCTGTATAGCGTGACTTAAGTTGTGCATGCAAATCCGGTTGTATTCTGGATTTGCACATGCAATTTAATTAGTTAACAAGCCAATGAGTGTCGATAATTGCCAATTAACAAGGAATTATTGATACTAATTGGCATTAATTAGAATGTACGCACACAACTGTCTGTATTCTGTAACGTGATGCGCATAAATTCTAAGTCACATAGTTGAAAAGGGGGCATGGCCACAGGTGTGGCATGGGCGGGTTTTGAGTGTTTCTAAAATCTATATGCGCTGTTATAGAATACACACGGTCTGTTTAGTCACGCGGATAAGCACTTGGCATTCTATAAACCGCATGGAAATTTAGCTGTATTCTATAAAGCACACCTAAATTTAGGTGTGCTTTATAGAATACACCTAGGCGTATTTTTTCCAGTGCCAATTTTTTAGGCATGATATATAGAACCTAGTCCTTGGTCCCTAAATTTAGGCAGGAGAGGCTACTATCTGGTGAAATCATGCTGGTTGTCACAGGAGCAGATATTTAGCAGCACTTAAGTGGACAGTACTGCTGAATAACCACTCTTCATGACGGCGGCACTCTCCAATTTGTACCATTGATGTCTGAAGATAGAGTTGGTTTGGAGCTGGGAGTTACGTGGGCCCCAGTGACATTCAGTGCTGGTGCCCTCAAAACTAATCAGGCATGTTGGACTGCATAAAAAGCAGTTTTGTCTTTGCCCAGTTAGCTATGTGTGTACAGCACCGAATAATGCTGATAATTTCCAGTTTTATTTTCTCTGTTTTATTTTATTCTATTTCTACAGACTCCTCTAAAGACCCTGATATTCAGGGCAGGCACCAATACAGGGCCTGACACTTAATATCCAGGTCTATTTGCTGTCAGGAGTTAGAAAAACACTGACTGACATTAGCAGAATATTGACCCTTCTAGTCTTTTAATGTTTGTCCCATGCTACTGTCTCCATTGCAGTGAAGTCACATATACCCTATAGACAAGACTACAGGTGCACTGTTACACTACTGCTGTGCCAAATGATGTGAATGAATGGATACCAAATACATCATAGCGGAATTAGAAAAGGTTCAAAGAAGAGCAGCCAAAATGATAAAGGGGATGAAATTCCTCCCATATGAGGAAAGGTTAAAGAGGTTAGGGCTCTTCAGCTTGGAAAAGAGATGGCTGAGGGGGGGGGGGGGGGGGGGGGGTATGATTGAGGTCCACAAAATTCTGAGTGGTGTAGAATGGGTAAAAGTGAATTGAGTTTTAACGCTTTCAAAAAGTACAAAGACCAGGGGACACTCAATGAAATTACAAGGAAATACTTTAAAAACAAATAGGAAGAAATATTTTTTCACTCAAACAATAGTTAAGCTCTGGAACTCGCTGCTGAACAATGTGTAATAGCCATTAGCGTATCTGGGTTTTAAAAAAGCTTGGACAAGTTTCTGGAGGAAAAGTGCATAGTCTGTTATTGAGATGGACATGGGGGAAGCCACTGCTTGCCCCAGGATTGGTAGAATGGAATGTTACTAACTGGGTTTCTGCCAGTTACTTGTGACCTGGATTGGCCACTGTTGGAAGCAGGATACTGGGCTAGATAGACCATTGGTCTGACCCAGTATGGCAATTCTTATGTTCTTATAATGGAATCCTGTTACTGAGGGCTTTGTAGAGCTACACTACTTCCATGTTTATCTGGAGGTAAGTGGTCACTTATCTTTAATGTACACATTCCTCCACATGAGCTTTCCCATATCCATCATACACACAGACCTGTCTTGTGCAGGCCCTGGATGAATATCAGCTGGGATCCACATAAGCTCCGTCAGCCACTGCTTCCAAAATTAGTGCTGGATATTCAGTGATGATGCCCAGACATGGCCCGGTACGGAATATCCAGGGCTAATTTAGCCAGTAATGGTCAATGTTTAAAAAAAACGCTGACTGCCACCGGCTGAATATTGACTGGAATGTGTCTTCACTGTTTTTTTTTTTCTCATGCCAAATTTCATCTTGTTCCCTTACATTTCTGGAGAGTTATTTTGAACTCAGTCAGATGGACAGACATCCTCAAAGCTTTATGTAGAATTCTTTCCAACACATTGGCTTGGAAAGAATAATAAAAATAAATATAATATACAATAAAATAGCGGATTACATCTCAAAGAAAACATAGCCAAATAGAACTCTGAAAAGGACACCAGTAATATATTTATAATTTATATAGGTTGTAGATGTAATATACCCTTGTGGCCTCCTTAGTGGATGGACAACCATTGAGATAAATCCAAATGTGCTTTAATTCACCAAGCAAGATAATAAGCTATTAGTAGAAATAATACTACACCTCAGTGTGTCAATTATCAGCACAGAACTTTCTACTTTTTTAGTCTTTTATGGTCTTACCGTAACTTTGCCCTGACCATGGCGGAATCCAGTGGTGGCATCTTTCCATACTCGTGCATGCCCTTCTCCTGGGGCATGCCTGAGTGCTGCAGCTCAGCAGATCTGGGCTGACATTGGGGAGGGGTACACCTAGGCATCATCTGGGCCTGAGCACTTTTACGGAAGCTCAGTCCCACTTTTCAGGGCCTTCACAACAATTTTCCTGTTAGCCTTGGTTCCCCTCCAGCCTTGTCCTGGTTCTGGTTCTGGCTAAGCTGTGCTCCTGGTTCCGGTCAAACTGTGCTCTTGATTCTGGCCAAGCTGTGCTCCTGATTCCAGCCAAGCTGTGCTCCTGGTTCCTACCAAGCCTTGTTCCTGGTTTCTGCCCAGCCTTGTTCCTGATTCCAGCCAAACTGTACTCCTGGTTCCTGCCAAGCTGTGCTCCTGGTTCCTGCCCAGCCTTGCTCTTGGTTCCTGCCAAGCTCTGTTCCTGGTTCCAGCTAAAGCCAAGCCTCGTTCCTGGTTCCTGCCTAAGCCTTGTTCCTGGTTCCTACTGAAGTCCCGCTCCTGAGTTCCAGCCATACTAGCTTCCTGCTTTTGTATCTCTGCGTAGGCCTTGAAGGTGATCTGTCTGCCACAGTCAGCCCTGTGACTGTGGTTCAAGGGCTCACTACCCTGAAGCACAACATAATCATTGCATTCATGTTAAACACTTTGATACACATAGAAATGGAATGTGAATAATCCATGATTTCAAAGGATACAGTTGACTACTATTTTCTCTCTTGTGATAATCAGTTTGCCTTTTCATTCATTGTTAATCTTTAATTATTTATAGTACAGAAATTGGTTTGCATACTGTTTAATATTCAAAGAGGGCTGGGCACTTCAATAGAGGCACCTAGATTAGGGAGTAAAGTTGGAAGCCTATATTTAGCAAACATAGATGCCTACTTATTTTGTTTTCTGAATATAGGCTCCTCTAACCTTAGCTTCAGGTACTTTAAACTGAGACTCCATAAGTAATGTAGTTAGATTTGCTATACTGCTTTTCTTTGAAATCACAGGTCAAGGCGGTTTATCCAGTTAAAAAAAATAGTAAAAATTACATATCAATCATTATCAAGAAACACAAATTAAGTTTACACTAAAATATATAAAAATTCAGAGCTCCTTTTACTAAGGTGCACCAATGGATTTAACCTGCACTAACAATTAACGCACGCTAAATGCTAAGAAGCCCATTTTATTCCTATGGGCTTCTTAGCATTTTTTGCACACTCATCATTAGTATGCGCTAAGAGCCTCTTGTTACAAAGCCTCAGTACCCTTATCTCCACTTTGCCGCACATCATGTTGGCACTACTGCTGGGCTACTGTAGGAGCCAAGCAGTACTGCCTGCCCCCAGCGTACACCAATTCTGGTGCTTAAAAAATAGTTTTTATTTTGTTCCTAACTTCTTCCTCCATGCTGGCCCTGGCACTGCCACTTTTAAGGTGCCTCAATTTGGGAGCTCATTGCTGGCAAATATTTTAAATCAAACATCAAGGTTTCTAACTCTTAGAGGTCTAAAAACAGTTTGATTGCTTTTATTCCCAGTGGAGACAATCTGACAAAACATAGAAATATTGGGTATTATGTTTTGTTATTTTTCAGCCATTAGTTTTAACTATTGGTTTCATTTCTATCATTAACTGAACTGTATTAATTTGTTTTACTATTTATAAATGTATCTTGTTTTTATATTTTACCATGTGGTTTATTGAAACAATATGTGAATTACTGAAAGTGATTGTTATATACCAGTGTTTTTTTAGATTGCTATGTATCTTTGGAGACCCAAGATCCTTTTCTTCCCCCTCTCTCCCAATGGTATAGCAATAAGTTCTAATGATCCACTGCCATTTCCAATCCTTTTAAAGACCTGATTTGCCTCAGCATACCTGAAGTGGGTCAGAATAATAATAAGGGTTGTCTAGACAAAAATGAACTATTACAAGCCATGACCTGAAAAAAAGGGCAATCATTCAGAACCCATAGCTAAGCAAGGATAAGCCTTAATCAATAACTCAAACTTCTTGATGTCGATCAGCTAAATTAGTGTTGAGGTTTAAAAGGTTCCAGTTGTCAAATCAAGCAGAGCCTTCATAAGCATGACATTATTTTCCTCCCAGTCATTCTTTTCTATAACCAGCTCAGTAACCAAGCAGTTGTTATTTGATCCCAAAAGGATATGGTTTTATGTATCTTCTTTGTGAATTTAGTATTCATATTTGTCAGGTGGACAGCACAGGAAATTAAAGTCCTCCATTTGTCCAGAAAACAAACTCGGCAAGAGCAGTAATAGATGCTTATTGTTCTCCCAATGTGCTTCAACCCTGCTCTGGAGGGGCCACTTCTAAGGGTGAGAGGTTATAATTTAGTCTCTATGTCTGTGCGATCCATGGCTTCTCTTAGGAGACTGCCAATAGTATTGCTGTTTGGGGACCAATGTAGTATCCTGTGACAAAAAAACTTTCCTATGGGGAAACAGAAATAGATACACCTCACTGAGATGTAGTTACATTTTTTGTGAAGAGTTGCATTTAAAAATGTTTTTGCTTATCAGTTTTCACTTGATTCTGCATTACTGACCTTGTTTGCATGTTAATGTAGTACACTTTCCCATGCAGTGGACCATAGGCAGTGGAAGTGGGTTGGCCAAGGGGCCATGTCCCAATCAACTTATTACTCACATAGCAGTAGGAACTAGGACACTTGGAGATGGGGAGAGAGATGGATGTTTTAGCCTCCCCAACTAAGAAGGTATTCTGCTGCCCCTGCAGTGCACTCCGCATAAAAATTTACTGCTTTTAAAGAGAGATGTGCAAAGTGATTTTGCAAAAGGAGGCTGCATGTGACACAATAGACAAAATGCTGAAATTTTGGAATTTGTGGGCATTTGTATGTGTTTTCCTCAAAGTCCTGTTTTGTAGAATCACCTCATAGTTCGATACATCCAAACTGTGATGGTTACTTTTATTATATGGACATTTTATTTTCAGAGGCCTAGACCAAGATCACTGGTACATTTCACATAAGTCAAGGGATGGTTTTCAGATATTAATAATTTTATTTATTTATAACATTTGTATCCCACATTTTCCCACCTATTTGCAGGCTCAATGTGGCTTACATAGTTCCGTAATGGTGATTACCAGTTCCGGAAAAGATAAATACATAGTAACATAGTAGATGACGGCAGAAAAAGACCTGCATGGTCCATCCAGTCTGCCCAACAAGATAAACTCATATGTGTATACCTTACCTTGATTTGTACCTGCCTTTTTCAGGGCACAGACCGTACAAGTCTGCCCAGCAGTATTTCCCGCCTCCCAACCACCAGTCCCGCCTCCCATCACTGGCTCTGGCACAGACCGTATAAGTCTGCCCTCCACTATCCTAGCCTCCCAACCACCAACCTCTCTTCCCCCACCTGCTCTGCCACCCAATTTCGGCTAAGCTTCTGAGGATCCATTCCTACTGCACAGGATTCCTTTATGCATATCCCACGCATGTTTGAATTCCGTTACCGTTTTCATTTCCACCACCTCCCGCGGGAGGGCATTCCAAGCATCCACCACCCTCTCCGTGAAAAAATACTTAAAAATATTATTACATAACACATATCATGTAATCACTAAAGAGTATTTTTTATTTGTTTTTGAATACTTGGTATATTACCATCTACTTACACCTGACATAATACCTATCAGTACATTCTGCCCCCATTATATCCAAACTAATACTACCCTTTCTATCACAGCTATCATAAGAAGTATCCATTCTTAGCATCACTCCTTAACCCCATCATCATACCCATCCTGTGATTATCTGGCAAATCACTGGCCTAAAACCTTTTTAGGAATTGCTTCCTTTTCCCTATGGAGGCCACCGCTAGCACTGGTCTAGTACTTTATGGGGCTCATTTTCAATACACTTAGACTTACAAAGTTCCATAGGTTACAATAGGCGTATTTTCAAAGCACTTTGCCTCACAAAGTTCCAAAGGTTACTATGGAACTTTGTAAGGCTAAGTGCTTTGAAAACGAGCCCCGTACGTAACTCTAAGTGGTTTGAAAATACACCTCACTATGTATCATATAAACATTAAGTATTGCCAAAGGTCCAGCTAGAGTAGACCAGCAGTGGCCATATCATGGCAGAATCCCAATAAGTATCTCAGGAATAAGCAGTGGTTCGCCTCCCCGAAATTTCCTTCATAATGGTTTATAGATTTTACGTCCTTATGGGCCGTCAGAGCCAGTATTAGCCCCTAGTATCACACAAGCTACCAACATTCCTCCTAGATGTAACACACAATCCCTCTAGTATCAAACATCCAGGAATAAAAAAAACCCTATCCTTATTATACAAATACCCACTGTCGCATATAGCGACAATCTGTATTCCCAATATACCCCACACAAGATACTTCTTGCCTCACCAAGGAACCCAAACTTAAGATAGAGGAGACAGAATTGATTAGGTATTTAGGTAAGGAAAGTTCATCTAATAATAATAAATGAAAGGTATTAGATTAAACTTCATTGGTGATAAATTAGCTTGAACAATCAGGAATATTAAACTTCAAATCATGATAAAAATAGTATGAACAATTAGGAAATAAAGAATTACGTTTTGTGTAGGTCCAGTGTACATCTTGTTAACTGGTAATTAGGATGAGTTATTGTGGTATTCTTTCTTGAATAAATTGGTTTTCAATAATTTACGGAAATTAATTGTGTCATGGGTTGTTTTTATGGATTTTGGTAATTCATTCCAGATTTGCGTGCCTATATAGGAGAAACTGGATGCATATGCTAATTTATATTTTAGTCCCTTACAGCTGGGATTGTGGAAATTCAGGAACGTATGTGATGAGTTAGTAGAATTCCTGGTTGGTAGGTCTATGAGGTCTGACATATAGCCTGACGCTTCACCGTGTATGATCTTGTGAACCAGGGTGCAGACCTTGAATGCAATGCGTTCTCTTAATGGAAGCCAATGTAGTTTTTCTCTTAAGGGACTGGTGTTTTCATATTTCATTTTGCCAAACATGAGTCTGGCTGCCGTGTTTTCTGCAGTTTGAAGTTTTTTAATAATTTGTTCTTTGCAACCGGCATAGATAGCATTGTAGTAGTCTAGTTGGCATAGACCATCCTACATAAACCCTGCTGTAACTCCTCTTCTCATTTCCATTATCCATGATGTATTGTAAGCCACATTGAGCCTGCAAAGAGGTGGGATAATGTGGGATACAAATGCAATAAAATAAATAAATAAATAGTACCAATGATTGTACCAGTCTGCAGAATGTTTCTCTTGGGAAGAAAGGTTTTATTCTTTTGAGTTTCCATATTGAATGAAACATTTTCTTTGTTGTATTTTTCGCATGGTTTTCTAGACTCCTAGAATTTTCAGACTCTCTGAGACAGGACGGGAAAAGTTTGGGGTATTTAGAATAGTGGGTTTGTATTTGTTGTATTGTGATGAGAGAATGAGACATTGTGTTTTGTCTGCATTGAGTTTGAGTTGAAAAGCATTTCGCCCATGAGTTCATAATATGGAAGCTGTAGTTGATTTTTGCTTGCTATCAACCTAAGCTGCATTTGAGTTCATGACTTAATTCTCTCACTGATTGGACAGGTCAGATTGGCAAAGGCATCTTTCCTATAATGAAAAACTAATCCAAACTTCTCTCTGACAAAAGACTTGTGTAAAAGAGCTTGAGCAAGAAAGTACAGTATATATAAATATTTACGAGAAAAAATCAGCAAAGAATACTACAGAAGACTGAAACTGATACCAAAAAGTGCTTTTAACAGCATGGAAAAAAATTTGATGTTTCAATCAGCCTGCTATCCCAGCACTCTCATACAGCTTTGGGATTGGGGATTGGCTTCATGAAATTTTGAAAACTCGGATGCAAGAACAAAAAGCTCCTCCTTGCCTATTAGGTAATATATAAGAATCAGTATGTATGCTGAGACTATACATTCTAACAGTCAAAGGAGGAATGGATCTTCTAGAAATAGGCACTAATGTTTACAAGCTGATTATGTGCATAATTGATTAGAATAATGACATATAGGCACATGTGTTCACATATACAGTATACATAAAAGCCAAAAAACATCTACGTTCTAATCTGTATGTAACCCCTGTTTGCCCAGTGAGCATCAGAGTGGGTTATTTTCAGTAAATTTAGTTTGTTTGTGGGGTCTGAGTTGGGACCAGCAAAAGCTGGGAGGCTGACCTGCATAATTAAACTCTGGAATTTGTTGCTGGAGAACGTAGTGAAGATGGTTAGCTTGGCAGAGTTTAAAAAGGGGTTGGATGGTTTTCTAAAGGACAAGTCCATAGACCGCTACTAAATGGACTTGCGAAAAATCCACAATTTCGGGAATAACATGTATAAAATGTTTGTACGTTTGGGTAGCTTGCCAGGTGTGCTTGACCTGGATTGTCCGCTGTTGGGGACAGGATGCTGGGCTCGATGGACCTTTGGTCTTTTCCCAGTATGGCATTACTTATGTACTTACAGTAATCCACTCACTCAATTCAGGCCAGCACTTGCAGTTCTGAACAAAAAAAAAGTTTGCTTAAACTTGAATGATGCAAGCAAAGGATAACTTTGCAGCATATCCTACATACAATCAGTAGTACAACAAAGTAGTTCAAACACTTACAGTCTTTAGTAGGTTTCCTTATGAACATTCTGCCTTGGTAGATGTTCTGAGGAAATGTTCTTGCAGCTTTACTCGCTCTGAACACATCCCCATACAAGCTTATATCCTGCTAATACCTCACAGTTCAAAGTGGGTAATGAGATAAGGTAAAAACCAGAGCAAACCTCTGGGAGTTATAATAAAATGGAATTATTTAAAAACAAATTTTTGGAACAAATAAAGTCTTAACTTTTTAGTAAGCTGTGATAAAAATAGACCTTAGCATGCCCTTACTACTACTACTTCAACTTATCATTTCTATAACGCTACTAGATGTACGCAGCGCTGTACACTGGACATAAAGAGACAATCCCTACACGAAAGAGCTTACCCTACGTCTTGCCCCATCCTTGGCCACCTTTAAATCTAGACTGAAAGCCCACCTCTTTAACATTGCTTTTGACTCGTAACCACTTGTAACCACTCGCCTCCACCTACCCTCCTCTCCTCCTTCCTGTACACATTAATTGATTTGATTTGCTTACTTTATTTTTAGTCTATTAGATTGTAAGCTCTTTGAGCAGGGACTGTCTTTCTTCTATGTTTGTGCAGCGCTGCGTACGCCTTGTAGCGCTATAGAAATGCTAAATAGTAGTAGTAGTAGTAAGGGTTAGGAGATAAAAGCGACATCAAAAAGGTGGGCTTTTAGCCTAGATTTGAAGACAGCCAGAGATGGAGCTTGACGTACAGGCTGAGGAAGTCTACTCCAGGCATATGGTGCAGCTAGATAAAAGTAATGGAGTCTGGAGTTAGCAGTGGAGGAGAATGGTGCAGATAAGAGATACTTACCCAGTGAACGGATTCCTAGGGAGGAGTGTAGGGAGAGAGATAAGAGTGGAGAGGTACTGAGGAGCTGCAGAGTGAATGCACTTGTAAGTCAATAAGAGGAGTTTGAACTGTATGCGGAAGCGGATAGGGAGCCAATGAAATGACTTGAGAAGAGGGCTAATATGAGCATAGCGACACTGGTGAAATATAACTCCTTACGTGGGTCTTTCCCATGCGCTAAGGCCATTTTTACTGTGCCCATAAAACCTCCAATTTCCTATTTTTTACCATTAATGCCATTAGGGCACAGCCATATTTTAAAATTACCTCGGGAACACTTACTGACACTTATTTTGTGGGTGGTAAGGGCTCCTGTGTTATTTGTGCTCTAACCAATTAGCACATAGTAGCACAGAAATGTCCAGTCTCCGCCCTTGAACACCTTCTCCAAAAAAAATCCCCCCCAATTTTTTAGTGCACAGTTAGCATTTGCACATGTAAAAACTACTGCGTGACACTGTAGTACATCCCACGCAATTTAGTAGAAGGGCTCCTTAGCAATCTAAAATGAGCTCTCTGAGCCTTCAGGTACAAAGCCCTTGTAGGTGGTCCTTTTTTCCAGTGTAATGTGAAAAGGGTCCACTGCTTCCCAGCGAAGTGGAGCCGTCCACCTGCCAAACTTCCAGATCTCACCACATTTGCAGACAATGGCTAGGTCAAACGATTTTTATTATCAGGCCAATAACCACCATCTCAAACTTCAGTACATAGGTTATCCCCAAACAAACAGGCTCCAACCCAATAGGTTTCCAACCCCGCAGGGTTTTTCTCAGAACAATGCCGGTTTCCCCAAAGTCTGGCTGTCTATAAGCAGGTAAATAAAACAGGCTTCCAAATAAATCAGGCTTCCAATAAAGCAGGTAAATAAAGCAGGCTTTCAAATAAATCAGGTTACTCTCACCTTCTAACCCCATTTCCAAACCCTCAGGAGCTGGTTATCCCTGCCTTGGAACTCTCCCACTCCATAGAGGCTTCTCCCCCCACCTGGGATTCCTCCCCCCTCTGATCTACCCCTCCTTCCATGTAATACATCCAATCATCTTCCTCCCTCTCCCTGGGCCCCTCTCTATCCCAGCTGGGCCACATGGTATATAGATTGCATATCCAGGGGAACTGAGCTTCTTCCCTCTCCCTCCCCCTAGCGGGTGACAAAATTATAGGCTCAGCCTAGCTATCCCCCTGGCTCTCTCTGCTGGAGCTGGGAATCTATTCCCTTGTCTCCAGACTACTCTCTGCCTCCCTCCTTGCAATGGCTTCTGGTACTTGTATTTCCGGCTCTAACTGCTTCATCCTAGCTGCCCTGGCAGTAGCCTTGTCACAGTAAACAGAAAAGGGTGGGAAGTTGACCACGAACACCAGAGACTGGAAAAAATGGACTGCATGGGTAGAAGAGCATCCAATGCTCTGATGTGGTAAAGTACAGAATAATCTGTACACATAAGATAACATTCAGTCCCTTAATATTGTGAGTTGGCAAAAGCTAAAACTAACCTTCAGCGTCATGGAATTTTTTCTTCAAAAGGTCTTTTTCAAGACCATCATCCAAATGTTTGCTTTTAATTGTGATTGTACATCACTTTGATTTACTTGTTTAAAAAAGTGATTAAAAAAGTTTTAATAAATATAAACATATCTCCAAATCTAAGAAATTAAAAGACAAACCTAGAAAGTGTGACTATACAAAGAAAAAATGTTTGAAACTGATAAGGCCAGAAATAACAGTTCCTTCTGGACAAGAAGGAAGGGACTTAACCTCCCCCCCCCCCCCCAAGAAATCAGATTTAGCTATCTAAGGGGCCCTTTTACTAAGGTGTGCCTAAAAATGGCCTGTGCTGGTGTAGGCACGTATTTTGGACGCATGCAGGTCCATTTGCTCAGTGCACCTGGAAAAAAAGGCATTTTTTTTGTGCCGGAAAATAGATGTGTGGCAAAATTAAAACCAGAACGCGTCCATTTTTAGGCTGAGATCTTGCCGTCACCCATTGACTTAGCGGTAAGGTCTCACACGCTAACCGGGCGGTAAGAGTACAGTGCGCATAAACTGCTGATTACCACTGGGTAAGTACCACACGGTGGAAAATAGAAAATATTTTCTACCACATGTTTTGGACGCACGTCAAAAATGGAATTACCACCCACGGCACGTGGTAGCCAGGCGGAAGTGCCAATTTGATGCGCATTGGATGCATGTAGGCGCCTACATGCCTTTGTAAAAGGGCCCTAAAATAGTAAAATGTGGATTGAGCACTTCCAGCATCTCTATAAAGAGATCAAGCCTGAAAATCTCAAACAACAGCAAAAACACACAAGAAAAATCAAATCTGGTAGAAAAAATTATCAGAGATTATCAAACATTTCTGACACCCCTATAACAACATGGGAAATCATAGACTGCCTCAAGACACCTAAAAGGCAATTCTATAACTGCACATGTGCTGTTACATGCACCTTGCACACATAATTGCATGGAAAAGTAACAGTTATGCATGTAATTGTACTGTGTGATAAGCTATAAAAGCACAAAAGTGCTTTACCCCGATTCTATAAAGGACATTCCCAATTTGCATGCACAATTTAATTGAATAACAAGTCAATTAGTGCCAATAATTGGCTTTTTAACAAGCAATTATTGCTACCTCCAAGAATGTTATCATATCTCTCCTTCAGATCACCTAACTTATTTACAGGTTAAACATTACATCACCTCCTATCCTAGAGAGTTTTTCACAGCTGATGTAAGAGAGCGAGTGGAGGGGCTTTTCTTTCTCTGTGGTGACCAAATGCCAAGGGTTTCCTTTTATTACAAGGTGTTGCATGCGGCTTTGCCGCAGCAAAGTTATCAGTGCTTGGTCAGATGCTTGGTCCCATGATTTGGGAGTGTCTGTTACAGAGGATGTATTGCAGGTCTTGTATGTAAACCTCTGACTAAGCTGACATGTACCCTGTCATGAACAACAATACAAGTTTATTCATCGAGCTTAATCTCACCAAAGAGAGCATGTTTGCTGGGGATTGCTTCATCTGATACTTATCTGAAATGTGGAGCTTCTTCTGCTTCCATGGGCCACATGTTTTGGACATGTCCTAATGTGCAGCACGTTTGGATGTGCTTCAGAGAGTTGTACATATCTTGGATCTTACGTCTCCTCTTGCTCCAAAGATTCTTTTATTTGATGATTAGTCGACTGTTTCTTCTAACTGTCCTAATAAGACAATACACACTCTCCTTCATTATCCGAATATGCAACATTATGGAGAAGGGGGAGCCTCTTCCGGAATGATGGGCTCCACCTTAACCAGGGTGGGACCAGGCTGCTGGCATCGGCATTTAAAAAGGAGATAGAGCAGCTTTTAAACTAGAACCTGGGGAAGACCGACAGTCATTCAAAAGCGCATGGTTTGGAACAAGGTATCTTTCAAAAATATCACCAAAACAGGGAAGATAGGGTATCCCGATAGCGAGGTTCCAATACAGACCATAGTAGATCAGGTGTATTTAAATAAAAAGCAGAAAAGAGATTGCAAATTAACACTGTCAACTGCTGAGCAAGATGTAAATAGGGACAACAAACATAGTTTGAAATATCTATATGCAAATGCTAGAAGCCTAAGAAATAAGATGGGAGAGTTAGAATATAATGCACTAAATGAAAAATTAGATATAATAGGCGTTTCAAAGACCTGGTGGAAGGAGGATAACCAGTGGAACACTGTCATACCAGGGTGCAAATTATATTGTAATGATAGGGTAGCTCGAATTGGTACAGGTGTAGCATTGTACATTAAGGAGGGCTTTGGAGTTGGTGGAGAAAAAAAAGACTTCAGTGTTCATGGAGAAACCTCAATTTAAAGGATACACCTTTTTGGGTAAAGAGGGCTCCTCATTAATCATTAGTCTTCAAAAAAACTCCACATATCATTTCATATTCATGAAACAACTACATTACCACCTTTCCACAATACCTATGGGGTGAGACTCAATTTTATAGTGAAAGCGTATAACCAGATATTACGTATCTTGGATGACCAAATGTTCTCTTAATCCAATATCCTTTTCTCGATAATAATGATCAATTCTCCCATCAGGGGAACCCTGTTTCGCCTTAACCAGGCTGCTTCAGGGGAAGTTCATCTGTTGCAATTATATACATCCAAAATTATATTCATCACCTAACTGGTCTCTCCTCGGCACTTTAACAAAATGACCCCAATATTGACTGGGTAAATGTAACATCATGGCATGCCAAGGAGGTAAAATTCCTTGACGAAATCAAGGACTGCTTTATGAAGCAGCTGGTACAGGAGCTAACAAGAGAAGGAAAAATTCTAGACCTAGTCCTTAGTGGAGCACATTATCTGGTGCAGGTTCTAATGGTGCTGGTGCCGCTTGATAACATTGATCATAATATGATCAGATTTGATATCGGCTTTTGAGTAAGTACACATAGGAAATTCAATATGTTAGCATTTAACTTTCAAAAAGGAGACTATCAGGCTTATTTTTGAAAGAGAAGGGCGCCCATCTTTCGACACAAATCAGGAGATGGGCGTCCTTCTCCAAGGGTCGCCCAAATCAGCATAATTGAAAGCCAATTTTGGGTATCCTCAACTGCTTTCCATTGTGGGGACGACCAAAGTTCACAGGGGCGTGTTGAAAGCATAGCGAAGGAGGGACTGGGGCGTGCTTAGCACATGGGCGTCCTCGGCCGATAATGGAAAAAAGAAGGGCGTCCCTGATGAACACTTGGCCGACTTTACTTGGTCCTTTTTTCTTTACGACCAAGCCACAAAAATGTGCCCTAAATGACCCCCTACTCCCCCAGTGGTCACTAACCCCCTCCCACCCTAAAAAAATATTTTTAAAATATTTTTTCCAGCCTCAAATATCATACCCAGCTCCATGACAGCAGTATGCAGGTCCCTGAAGTAGTTTGTGGGTACTGCAGTGCACTTCAGGCAGGCGAACCCAGGCCTCTACCTGTTAAACTTGTGGTGGTAAATGTGAGCCCACCAAAACCCACTGTACCCACATCTAGGTGCCCCTATTCATCCCTAAGGGCTATGGTAGTGGTGTACAGTTGTAGGGAGTGGGTTTTGGGGGGCTCAGCACACAAGGTAAGGGAGCTATGTACTTGGGAGCAATTTCTGAAGTCCATTGCAGCGCCCCCTAGGGTGCCCGGTTTGTTTCCTGGCATGTCAGGGGGACCAGTGCACTACAAATGCTGGCTCCTCCCATGACCAAATGGCTTGGATTTGGTCGTTTCTGAGATAGGCGTCCTCGGCTTCCATTATCGCCGAAAATCAGGGACGACCATCTCTAGGGACGACCATCTCTAAGGTCGACCTAAATATTGAGATTTGGGCGTCCCTGGCCGTATTATCAAAATGAAAGATGGCCGCCCATCTTGTTTCGATAATATGGTTTTCCTCGCCCCTTCGTGGGGACGTCCTGCGAGGACGCCTTCAGAAAAACTTGGGCACCCCATTCAATTATGCCCCTCCACGATAAAGTGAGAAGAATGGTGAAAAAAAACATAGAGGAGCAGTTGTGAAGGTCAAAAATTTACATCAGGTGTGGATGCTGTTCAAAAATACCATCTTGGAAGCCCAGATCAAATATATTCCATGTACTATAAAAGGAGGAAGGAAGACCAAATGACAGCCAGCATGGTTGAAAAGTGAGGTGAAGGAAGCTATTAGAACTATACGAAAATCCTTCAGAAAATTGAATAAAGATCTGACTGAAAATAATAAGAAATAGCATAATAATGGCAAGTCAAATGCCAAGCGCTGATAAAGAAGGCAAAGAGAGATTTTGAAAAAAAGATTGCGTTGGAGGTAAAAACACATAGTAAAATTTTTTTTAGGAATATTAAAAGCAAGAAGCTGACAAATGAATCAGTTGGACCACCAGATGACCAAGGGGTAAAAGGGGCACTCAGGGAAGACAAAGCCATAGTGGAGAGAAACTGGCATCATGAATTGAGAATGGAGAAGTGGATAGGCATTGCGTGATGGTAATTGCAACAAGTATTGCACATAGAGGGGCATAATCGAACGAAAACGTCTATCTCCATGGGCGTTTATCTCCAAGAATGGGTCCGTGATGGGGCGGACCGAACCGTATTTTCGAAAAAAATAGACGTCCATGTTTTATTCGACAATTTGTGAGCTGGGCGTTTTTGTTTTTCAGCTATAATGGAAAATGAAAGCGCCCAGCTCAAAAATGAATAAATCCAAGGCATTTGTTTGTGGGAGGGGCCAGGATTCGTAGTGCACTGGTCCCCCTCACATGCCAGGACACCAACCGGCCACCCTAGGGGGCACTTTTACAAAAACAAAAAAAAAGGTAAATGAGCTCCCAGGTGCATAGCACCCTTCCCTTGTGTGTTGAGCCCCCCAAATCCACCTCAAAACCCACTGCCCACAAGTCTACACCATTACTATAGCCCTAAGCGGTGAAGGGGGGCACCTACATGTGGGTACAGTGGGTTTGGGGAGGTTGGACGACTAAGCATTAAGCAGCACAATTGTAACAGGTAGGGGGGGGGGGGATGGGCCTGGGTCCACCTGCCAGAAGTCCACTGCACCTCCTAACAACTGCTCCAGGGACCTGCATACTGCTGCCAGGGAGGTGGGTATGACATTTGAGGGTGAAAATAAAAAGTTGTGAAACATCATTTTTTGTGGTGGGAGGGGGTTAGTGACCACTGGGGGAGTCAGGGGAGGTCATCCCCTATTCCCTCTGGGGGTAATCTGGTCATTTAGAGCACTTTTTGGGGCCTTATTCGTGAAAAATCAGGGTCCAGGAAAAGTGCCCTAAATTCTAGCTACAAACGCATACTTTTTTTCCATTATCGGCGAAAGGCGCCCATCTCTGTTCGGGTGATAACCATGCCCCAGTCCCGCCTTCATCACACCTCCAACACGCCCCCGTCAACTTTGTACGCTTCCGCGATGGAGTGCAGTTGAAAACGTCCAAGTTCGGCTTTCGATTATACCACGTTATTCGTTTTTGTGAGATAAACGTCCATCTCCCAATTTAGGTTGGAACTTGGGCGTTTTTCTCGTTCGATTATAAGCAGGATAATCAGGTAGAAGACCAAACAAAATTTGATAAACAAGGGCGTGCAGTTTAAAGGTAACTTTAGCATTTTCAGCAAGCCAATGCAACTTGATGAAAAGAGGGGCTGATTTGGTAAACTGAGAGGCTGAGCATACAGGACGGGCCACAGTGTTCTGGGCTGTTTGAAGTTTTTTGATAAGAGAGATTTTCAAACCTGAGTAAATAGCATTACTATAATCAAACTTGGACAATACTAAGGATTGTACTAAAGAACAAAATACTGAGGGGGTCTTTTACAAAGACACTGTAGTGTTTTTAGCGCACTGATTAGCACGTGCTAAACTCTGGAGACACCTATAGGAATGTATGGGCATCTCTAGCATTTAGTACATGCTTATTTTTGTGTGTGCTAAAAACGCTAGTGCGCCTTTGTAAAAGGACCCCTAAATTTGAAAACAAAGGCTTCAGTTTTTTAAATCTCCACTAGAAACTACCACAGAAACCTGTGGTTTAAATGATAAATATGGTAGATAGTTATTCCCAGGATTTTCAAGATGGCAGAAAAAGGGTAAGACACATTATTAATAGAGAAGTATTTCTTAGTCATTGGGTGAGCAGATTTAGTTAGGATGGGGAATTTGGTTTGTCTCTATTTAGCTTCAGTTTGAAAGCAGCAGCCCAAGATTCCATCAAATCTAATCTGGACTGAATTCTGGGCAGGGCTTCATTTAAGTTCTCCATAAATGTTACATAAAGTGTAACATTATCAGCATAAATAAAAGTGTTAAAGCCAAGCAAATCTAGAAATCTATCTAGGGAGGCCATCATTATATTAAACAGAATGAGAGAAAGTGAGAAACCATGAGGAACCCCACCTACAGAGAGCCCAGGGCAAAGATAAATTACCAGATAACTTGATATTGCCTACACTTTAAGAAACCAGCAAACCATTGCAGGACTTCACCAATGCCAAACTGATCCATCAGGCCCAATTAAATGTCATGGTCCATTGTATCAAAAGCACTAGACATATCAAATTATAGGGCCAAGATTTTCTTGCCCTGACTTAGGTCCATTCTGAAGTTGGTAATCGGGGTGGCAAGGACTGTCTCTGTACCTGTGAGGGTCAAACCCTGACTGAGAACTATGTAAAATAATATGAGCCCACAGATAGTCCATGAGCTGACTTGACACCAGGCCTTCCATAACCTTAACTAACAGTGGCATGGAGGCCACTGACCTATAATTAGATACTTCGCTCATGCTAGCCTTGGGGTTCTTAGGAATAGGCATGAGAATTATTTTTCCTTTGTCTGTAGGGAATAAGCCCTCAGCATGAAAGACACAGTACAGAAACAATCATAACAACTCTGATAATGAAGTTCAGAAGCGTAATAAGCCAAGGTCAGAATATATTATTTCTACAATTTGATATGTCAAGTGTGTTTGATCTAGTAGACTATCCAGCTTATAATTGAAAGAGAAAAATGCCTATATTGCGACCCAAATCGAGATGGGCGTCTTTCTCCCGTGGGCGCCCAAATCGGTATAATCGAAAGCTGATTTTGGGCGTTTCCAACTGCAATCCGTCACGGAAACGGGTAAAGTTGACGGGGGCATGTTGGAGGCGTGGTGAAGGCGGAACTGGGGCGTGGTTATCGGCCGAGGAGAGATGGGTGTCTTTAGCTGATAATCGAAAAAAAAAAAAAAGCGTTTTTACCGTGATTTTGGGTCATTTTTTTTTTACCCTTTTTTTTCATGAACAGGTCCCAAAAAAGTGCCCCAACTGACCAGATGACCACTGGAGGGAATTGGGGATGACCTCCCCGGACTCCCCCAGTGGTCACTAACCCCCTCCCACCAAAAAAAACCCTCTTTACAAACTTTTTTTCTAGCCTCAAATGCCGTACCCACCTCCATGACAGCAGAATGTGTTCTATCCTCTGACAGCCTTTCTTCCCTGGTTCTGATGTGGCTCTCGGGTGAGTGTGACACCTTTTCTGTTAAGGGCACTGCAGAGTCACATCAGCAATGCATTGTGGTGGGTGTAGGGTATTGGGCTCCGTGATTCCACTAGCTTGTGTCAAATGCTCACTATGTTGGTAGTTGGTAGGCTCTACTCTCATGGTGCTTTTCCCCCTGCTTACTGGGTCAGAGTGTGCCCTGTTTTGTTTCCGGTAGTCCATGAGATAGTGGCCGTTTTTGTAAGCCAGTTTTAGATTCCTTTCATGTGTTAGCCACGTTACAGAACTTAGTTCTTACCTTGAATGTGGCTAAAAGAGGGCATTGTACAGCATTCTGCCAGCTCTGACCTACTGCTCATCTCAGTACCAGGGAGACTCGTTGCTAGTGGGGCACAACCTCTGATATGCAGTTAACTGTGAGTAAGCGTGCTTATTCCAATAAAGGCCGTTTTCGGAGACATTAGTCTTCAGGTGTCAACTGGTGTGCCAATGTTATATAGCAGCAACAAGTCCTAGAGGCCTGCGTGTATGCAGGTCCCTGGAGCACTTTTAGAGGGTACCGCAGTGCACTTCAGCCAGGCGGACCCAGCCTATCCCCCCCCCCTACCTGTAACACTTGTGCTGGTAAATGGGAGGTCTGGAAAACCCACTGTACCCACATGTAGGTGCCCCCTTCACCCCTAAGAGCTATGGTAGTGTTGTACATTTGTGGGTAATGGGTTTTGGGGGAGGGGGGTTGGGGGCTCAGCACCCGTGGTAAGGGAGCTATGCATGTGGGAGCATTGTCTGAAGTCCACCGCACTGACCTCTAGGGTGCCCAGTTGGTGTCCTGGCATGTCAGGGGGGCGAGTGTACTACGAATCGTGGTCCCTCCCACGACCAAATGGCTTGGATTAGGACGTTTTTGAGCTGGGCGTTTTTAGTTTCCATTATTGCTAAAAAAAACAAACGCCCAGCTGAAAAACGTCCATTTTTTTCGAAAATACGGTCTGTCCCGCCTCTTCACATACCCGTTTTCAGACATAGACGCCCATGGAGATAGGCGTTCGCGTTTGATTATGCCCCTCCACGAAACACTAATGGCCCTGCTCGATTACATAGGAGTCAGCAGCACAGTAACTGCATGGTTCAATGGCTTCCTAAAGACCAGATCCTACATTGTAAAGATGTCCAACCAGTTATCAGCGTCCTGGATCTCTGAGTGTGGGGTGCCACAGGGCTCACCAATACCACCAGCACTGTTCAATGTAACGGTGGCTTCATTTGGTAAAAAACTGGAGATAATGGGCTTTAGCCCACACAAACTCACACCTCACCAAAACTTTACAATCAAACATACCAAATCAAAACATAGCTAAAATAATACTGGGAAGTATTATTGACAAACATCTATCATTAGACAGTCAAATATCAGCAGTAACAACAAAATGCTTCAGAATGTTATGGAAACTGAGAAGGATCAGAGACTATTTCCCTAGACAATCATTCCGGATAATAGTGCAATCGATGATACTATCACAACTGGACTACTGCAATGCAATATACGTAAGGTGCAAGGAAAATACACTGAAATTGCTGCAAACCATCCAAAACATGGCAGTAAGGCTAATATTCAAAAGTCGAAATACAAATAGTTACCCCATTGCTTGAAACACTATACTGGCTGTCAATCAAGGCAAGATTCATCTTTAAAGCTAATACCATGATTTACAAAATATCATTCGGTATGTCTCCAGAATATATGCTAGATATGATCGAACTATTTCCAAGAAACACATGAACAGAAACCAGAGGCTACCTACTTCTGCACATACCCAACTGCAGAAGCATAACTTACAAATCTATATACATGGCTGTATTTAACTACCTGGGTTCCAAACGGTGGAATTCAATACCAAAGATCACAAGAAGCATCTCCAACTATCTTTAGTTCAGAAAAGAACTGAAAACCTGCTTATATAAAAAAATTCTACAACTAACTAAACAAGCTATCGAGGCCCTTTCTGTTTCCTAATTTGAAAACCATCAGTGTAATTTTCAATCAGAATGTAAACTATACACCTGTAACTCTCAACCAGAATGTAAATTGTAAGCCAATTTGAACCAAAACGTGTTTTTGGATAACAGTGGGATACAAGAATGCATAAATAAATAAGTAAAATAATTTCCAAATACTCTGCTTTATCTGGGTATAAATTGAATGCCTGTTAATTGCTCAACTATCAAACATGAGATAACTCCCTATAAATTCATTTGGGCCCCAAAGTCTATGAAGTATTTAAGCATACGCTTTGGTTCATCTATTGAAAACCACCATATGACTGAACACTGCTTATATTTTGAAGATCACTAAAGATCTGATGCAGAAATGGTCTCCCCTACGTTTAGCCTGGTGGGGGCGCTTGGACACAATAAAAATGATGATAGCTCCAACGGTGAACTACATACTCTGTATGCTGCCTTTCCTTCTACAGCATAGCACATATAAAGCCATTGATACTCTTTTGTCTAAATTCTTATGAACAAACAAACCTCCTTGCATTGCCTTAAAAGATTGAAAGCCACTAAAAATAGAAGTGAGGTAAATTTCTCCAGTTTTTATGGTTACCATGTGGATTTCTTACTACATCAACATACATCCTGGATAACTGCTGTTGATTTATCTAGATCTCCTATATGGATGCGAATTGAAGCAGATAGATTCTCTCATAATTTATTACGATTCTTACCTTGGGCATATATAAAAAAAATCTAAATCCAACCATACAATTTTGATCACTTAGGCAATTTTTTGTGGATATTGATAAGTATGTTCAGTATCCACTATTAATACTACTAACCAGAGGCGTAGCAAGACCTCACAGTGGGAGTGGGCCAGATCCTGAGGTGGAGGGGCACATTTTGGTCTGCTGCCCTGCCCCCCCTCGCCGCCCTGCAACTTCCCACCCACTGCCGCAGCAAATACCTTGGCTTGCGGGGGTCCCTAACCCCTGCCAGCTGAAGCGTTGTCCAGTGCCGGTCTCTGGCACTGCCACATTGCCTGCCCTGCTCTGTCTTACCCTCATGTCCTGCACACTCCTTTTAGTGAAATTGAGCATGCTCAGTTTCACTAAAAGGAGCGTGCAGGACATGAGGGGAAGACGGAGCAAGGCAGGCAACGCGGTGGCACTGGAGACAGGCGCTGGACAACACTTCAGCTGGTGGGGGTTGGGGGTTGGGGATCCCCCTCCAGCAAAACCAGGGGCCCACAGGAAATTTGGGGGGTCCAGGCCCCTGTGGCCCCACGTAGCTACAACACTGCTACTAACATCCCCATATGGAATCATTCTCTCTTTAAAATTAACAATGTGTGTATTAATTGATGTGCATGGCAAGCTGCCAAGATTTGGTCTTTGAACCAACTCTTATGCTGACTGGAATCCTTTTAAGACTTTGTGTATACAGATTAACCTGAATCCCAATTACTATTTTCAGTTGTTACCGCTCCAACATTGCATTTCCTCTTGCTTAAATGTAAGCAAACTTACTTAGGATACACCTAGTTACTGGCAGCTATGCTCGCTGCTTGCCAACGTTCCTTGTGCTGCATCTAAATGATATAAACTTATACAGCAATGGAAATTCTTCTGGTTCTGAATCTGTGTGAGAAAAAGATCTGAATACTAAGCTATCGACAAAACAATGACAGGACTTTTGGACTGCATTAACTAAAGCTACCCGCTCTGCTGTCATATATCAATTTATTTTTCTTGAAACACAGGGCCTTATGGACACCATACAAAGTATCCACACTGTCAGATAATGGAGACGACAAATGTTAGTCCTCACTTGTCCTCACTTAAAGGTTTGTCCTCACTTATATATGATTGTCCTCACTTAAAGGTTTACTGGATGTCTATATGGAAAACGATATCCCAACTTCTGGATTGCCATGAATCTCTCTCTTTTAAAATTTTAATTCTAGGTCCTGATGGCTTGTCTCAGACTATCAACAGATACAAAAACAAACTGCTTATGATCCTATTATGACAGTATACTCGTCCAAGATTAGTTATCTTATGTGGTGGAACTCCTTATGCTCAACAGCTAAATATGAAAGAGTGGCGGTGGACCGCTCAAGAGCATTACAATCATATGAAAAGGTCTCGGCTCCTTTAGCTGAATTCTTAAATTACTGTTAACATTACTTGACTTTTTTTTCTACTTCATATTTTCTAGACTATGTTAGGTTCTTGATGCATATTTATATTGCCTGCGCATGTGAGTTTTTATATTGGTTACATCTCACATTCCCATTTGCATTTGTTTTATTATATCTGTTCACTTGTTATTGATACATCTTCATTAGTTGCCAATTAATGCTTGTGTGCTGTTCTCAGCTGAAGAATCTTGTGCTTTTATTAAAGTTTTAAGGTCTACTAATTCTCATTTTAATTTAAAAGGATCTCTTCTGTCTTTCCCTTCAATCTTAAACCTTTAATTTAACATCTGGTTTATTATCAATCTGCAAAGACTTGGAATGTGCTACTTTTTGGAAGTCATTACAGTCTTTTTTTTTTAAAGAAATACTTATTATCTGATAATAATCTAAGAAGGGGATACATTTTAGTTTGTAATATTATTGATTGTTATTTTAGTTTCCTGATTGGTTGTATTCAGTTTTGTTAAGATGTTACCCCGCTCTGAACTATAGTTGAGGAAAAAGTGGGTTATAAAAGCCTAAAGTGAAGTAAAGTAAAATAAAAAAAGTGCAGGAAGTGCCAGTTGATTAACAGCCTGTATCCCATTCTGTGATGTTAATGCAATCTTCAATATCAGTTTTAGTCTCTGAGAGATGAAAGTCTGCAGGGGGGAGACCTTGAAGGAGTTGGAGTATATGGCCACCCAGCTCAAGAAAACTACTCAGACAAGGTTTTGGCTGGATAACCAAGTGAAAGACAACAGGAGGAGAGCAAAAGAAAAACAGCAGATACAGAGAGTTCAGGTCCTGGAGATGTCTCTCCAAATGGAGGATTTAAAGAGACAACTGGAGGAGGAATCAGGAATCGTGAAGGGCATGGAAGATGCCTTATAGATGGCCAGCCAAGAGCTTGAGGGGCTCGCATGCAAAGTGCCCTGGGAATGAAAAGTAGATGCCAGAGGGCATTACTCCAAGCAGTTTCAGAAGTGATTCAGTGGTGCACCAAGAGTGTGGCATGTGGACAACCAATATCAGAAGGGTCACAATAGATACAGAATGGCCTGACCAGTAGTGTGAAAGAGGGCCAGTCCAACATCCCTGAATTTTGGAGAACAGCCACCAAGAATGCAGATGTATTATTTGAGTTGCTACAGGTCTATGAGGAAGTCACCATGAAGCAGCTAATGAACATTATGGTGAAGTTCTCAGAGAGTGGGAAACCTGAGTTTCATCCAGAACCATTCCAAAAGGGCCCAGCTCAAGAAGGAGTTGCTGGAGTGTAAGCAACCACTTGACGAGTGGTTGAGAGAGGCCAGGGGAAAGAGGAAGTTAGGGCAATTAGAAGAAGAACAGGCTGCTAGCCCAGAGTTTGTGCTGCCTCAAGAAAGCTGTGAGTTGAAATCCTGAGAGCGAATGATGATGCTGAGTCGAGGAATATCAGGTCAGGAAGGGTGTAACTTGACTGCTACTAAGGTGGATGGTCAGTCTGATACCACAGAGGTGGGGACAACAGTTAAGCCTTCTGTCTTGTGGAGTGAGAGGCTTCACGTAAAGGATAGCAACACTATGAAGATGACAGACGTCACTGCAGAAAGTGACCATCCACTGGGCCAGGTGCTAGATGTTTGCCCTGAACCAGAGTAAAATTATAGTAGGTGGAGCTGTGGAAGAGCTCATACTAATTATGGTGGTGGTTCCCTGCCAAAAGAGGGAGAGGACTCCCAACCAGGGTTGAGTAAGCCCAGTGAGGGTGCTGGAGACAGTGCAGAAGATGAATATGTTGGAATAATGAACAGTACGCTGTCTGTATAGTTTGGTATGCGGGTGCCACTTCAACTCTACACTGAAGATGGGTTAGAGGATGTGGCTCCAGAATGGAAGATGGATGGCCATGTCCTGATGATGCAAGGCCATTGGTTTGATGGATCCCAATGGCTGTTGTGCTTACTGTGCCCTGTCCACATGCTAGTGATGGGCACAGTGCCTGTCTGGGATAGGTGTCTGGTTTTGGCCCAAGGACAAGGTGGTGGTCCCCAGGTGTCAGTGGGAGCCCTGGATATCCCAGTGAGTGCTACCCTCCAACCTCTAGATAGGGTGACCCAGGTAGTGGCAAGCGCTCAACCTGGTATGGATGAGCAGAAGGGGAGGGTATGTGAGGGAGCGGGTGGTAAAAGGCAGGGTTTCCTTAGACACACTCCCTCACTGTGCAATTCAGCTACCTTTCAGCAGGTGGCACTAGTCTGCCAAGGCGGAGGCTGAGTCTGATGCTGTCAGAGGGGCGGGGCTCAGGTTGGAGCTAAAAGCCCCGAGGCTGAATAGATTAGGGAGACCCCAATATAGAGGTTTCCAAGAGAGAGAGAGAGAGGGAACCTGAGTGCAGAGGACTCCTAGAATCCTGTAATTGCCAGCAGGTAAGGAAAAGGTAGGAAAAGTTTCCTTGAACCTCACAGCTAAGAGAGTGAAAGCTAACTAATCCTATGGAGTGTGTAACAGAGAGACTTCAGAGCCTAAGTTAAGAAGGAGTGACTGTATATTTACCCTGTGAGGCCTGAACCAAGAGGGAAAGTATTTATATTGAAGTGTGGAATCGTTAAGGACAAGGTTCCAGGATTGTGTTTAACAGACTTCAATCCATTTTATTTATTTATTTATGTATTTAAGTATTTATATACCACTTAGACCTAAGCAATTTACAGTTACAATGAGAGTGAAAAGCCTGTGAGAAAAACAGGCTTGTTTATTCCCCTTTTGACACTGCACTGGCCTCAGTCTGTATTTTATGAGAATTCCTTGCCTTGCCATAGTTCACACAATTACAGTCTCCTATAATCTTTACTGATTTTTTTCTCTCAGCGATTTCTACTTGATAGTTGTTCCTTCCTCAACACCTAGATATTTAAATACACCTTCCTGTTGAAGTTCCTTTATCTCACAGCCATCAATCAGAGAGATGTTTTCAGGTTTGCTCAACTTTTCCCTAAGGAAAGTCACCTTAGCAGATTTGCCCAGCACAAAAGTCATCTTGATGTCATCTGAAAAGCTTTTCAACACTTGAAGTTGTTCTGCTAATTGCTGGTCACTGGGACGATAAAGTTTCAGGTCATGTACAAACAGTAAATGTGATGTAACCTTTGGATTGTTGGCAGCTTTTGGAGTAAGGCTAAACCCATAGGAAAGGAGTTAATAAGAGTACTCAGTGGATTAAGTGCCAAACAAAACAGACGTAGGGACAGAGTCTCCCTGAAATATGCCTTGCTGAATCTTGATGTTGGAAATGACTAATTGTTCATCTACATACTGCAGGTAGATGTATTCAATCAATTCAGAGCTGATTTTGTACTTTTCAAGGCAATTTATTATCCAGGAATATGGGATGTTATCAAAGACTTTCTTATAGTCAATCCATGCAATGCAAAGATTTCTGCTTTTCTTAGCACTAGCCATGATGGCTTTATTCAACATTAATTGGTCTTTCATTCCATATGCTTCTCTTATTGCCCTTCTGCTCTATTGTCATGATGTTATCAGAGTCTATGTAATCATATATTTTATCGGTATCTATTGCAGTGATCAGCTTATACACTGTAGATAGACAACTTATCGGTCTATAATTTTTACAATTATTACTCGGATCTCCCTTTGGAAGAAGTGGTGTTCTGCATGATATCAGCCAATTTTGTGTCAAATCTGGCTGCCTGATCAATAGATTTTTGCAGTTTGCCATGTCTCGGTGGGGAGATGTGTCAGGTTCTCAGGTTCAGAGCCCGCGGGGCCGGGCTCTGGAGCAAACGTGAGCCCTTGGGCTGCTGCCGAGGAGCGACAGCAGCAGGCAAAACCCACCAACCAACACTGGGTAAGCACACCGGCAGGGACTGCAGGCACCGCCCAGCGAACCGGAACACATGGACTGGAATCCCTCGGACTGGAGGACACAGGACTGGAACACTGGACTGCAATCCCCCGGACTGGAGGACACAGGACTGGAACACACAACGGACCGGAACACACTGGACTGGAGTGCACCAGACTGGAACACACACCGGACCGGAACACACTGGACTGGAGCACACTGGACTGGTCCGCACAGCTTCACCTGCGCTTAGCTACTAAGCCCCCCAGGAGTTGAGCTCCTGGGTTCGAGTAGCCGGCAGGACTTACTGGATACCGGATGACACAGGGACCAGGACTGGAAACAGAAGTGCTCCTAAACCTAAACTGATCTACGTGCTCCCAATCCCTAAACCAGCAGGAGTGTTCCTAACAGTAAACTGACAAAAGGACTTCCTAAACCCTATACTAAACAGGAGCTCCTAAGCCCTGCTCAAGAAAGGGACTTCCTAAGCCCTAAACTAACAGAGCAGGGAACTAAACACAAAGCTAACACAGGTGCTACTAAGCACCAAGCTACAAGCAGAGCTCTACACTAATAAGCTAAACACAAAACTACCAAGCTACCTAAGCACTGCTCTAGCAAGCTAGATACACAACTAACCAGGTGCTTCCTAAGCACTACTCTGGCAAGCAACCAGAAGAGCTCCTAGCACTAAAAGGGAAGACAGGGGAGCCACAAGGAGGGAAGCTAACACATAAGCCAAAAGTGCTTCTAAAGCACCAAACACCAACAGCAAAGACTGCAATGCTCCCAATAGCACAAACACCAGAAGTACTTCTAACAGCAAACTCTGCAGTGTTCCTAACAACACCAAACCCTGAAGTACTTCTATCAGCAACAGAGCTTCCAAAGCCCTACACATAGGGTTACCATTTTTTGTCCTTAAAAAAAGAGGACACTTGCCCCGCCCCATTTCACACCATCCCCAAGCCCCTTTCACGCCCTTGCCCCACCCCTTTCTGCACCTCGCCCCGCCCCTTGTCGCCCTTCTGGGAGCAGCTATTGCAATGGCAGCCTATATCCTCATATATTTCAATTTCATCAAAAGACCTCTAGTGCAAGAGTGAGACCAGCCTGAAGGGGAAGACCGTTTTAGTTACAGGTGTGGTAGGGCCAAATTTCATATGGCTCTGTAGCAGCTGTTATGAGACTGGAGATATATAGGATTTGTCTACTGCTTTTTTTTTTTTTTTGAGAGAGAGTAATAGTCTGTTAAGTCTTTATGAACCACAAGACCAAAGGAAGACTACTAGTGGAGTGGTGGGAATGGGATCAAAATCTGGGTGTTACAGTGAAGTTTTTAAAATGTCTCAGGTGCTCAGGAAATTGCCTTCAGCATAATATGACTGGCGGGCTGAGAAGGCGGCAAGCTGCAGTACAGCAGCAACTGCGCTTGCGTGCAGCGTCCAGCGTCATCATCAGCTGATCAGGCAGGCGCTGGCTGGTACGCACACAGACGCTGCCTGCCTGTGTAGCCTGCCTGCGCTGTGTCGGCCCACGCTTCAGAGGACGAGGAGTCGAGGAGAGAGATGACGTGTTGCTGTTGCCAACCCCCTCCTCCGCCAACCCCCTCCTCCGCCGACATGGTAAGTGAAGGGCGGAGTCGGCGGACCCTCTCGGCAATGGCCGCATTACAGGATCGCGGTAGGGTTACCATTCGTCCCGACGAAACCCGGACAAATCGGGGAAATGCGGAAATCCGGCCGGACTCCCCACGGCGCCCTCAAAAAGAGGACATGTCCGGGGAAATCCGGACGAATGGTAACCCTACCTACACACAGCAATGCTTCCAAAACCAAGAGGGAAAAGCAGGAAAGCTAAACACACAGTCACCAGTGCACACTGCACTAACACTAACCTGGCCCTTAGCAAAAGCAAGCAGGGAAACTAGACACAAAGTCAGAAGTGCACACTGCACCACCCTACCTAAAGCAAACACCACTGTTGCAAAGGCTCTGAAGGAAACAACACCACTTCCTTATCAAGGCCGTCCCTGATGATGTCACACTCCCTAGACCTAGGCAAAAGCACACTGACCCAGAGAGGCCCAACCCACACCAATGCAAAACCGTGAAGCACTTGAAGCCAGTACACCCAAAGACAGGTAGAGCTAACTCAGTCCACCCACACAGCTGTGGTAAAATGAAACAATTAACCCCATGCTGCTGGAAGCTGCCAGCACAGAGAGACAGAGCCAGCTCAGACAGGACAGACAAAAGAAACAGAAGCCAGCTAAGAAGCTGACCCCCAGGAAAGAGGTAAGTTTGAGAGGGGTTCTGACCCCAATCATAACAAGATGTTAACCGAGTCAAATATTGGTCACTCCATCTATGCCAGGCATCTTCTAATTTGGGGCTCTTTTTAACCTGCTTTCCAACTCCTTTGTTGTTACTTCAGGCCATTTCATACAGGTAATGTTACCTGTTCTAAACTTTCCTATATGCAGGCTAGCCATTCTGTAACTTGATTATACTTTACAGGGTTTTCATATAACTTTCTCCAGAATATTTCTGTCTCAGCTTTAGTTGGTGGTGTTTTCACTATACTGATATTCTTTCCTAGTTACTTGTAGAATTGTTTTGGGTTTTCTCTACTACTACTTATCACTTCTATAGTGCTACAAGGCATACGCAGCGCTGTACACCATACACGAAAAGACAGTCTCTGCTCAAAGAGCTCACAATCTAAATAGGACAGGCAAACAGACAGAACAACTAAGAGGTAAGGGAATTAAAGAGGTGGGGATAAAAGGGTACAGGGCAAGTGAGTAGTGGTTAGGAGTCAAAAGCAGCGTTAAAGAGGTGGGCTTTTTGCCTGGATTTGAAAAGGGCCAAAGACGGGGCTAGACATACAGGCTCAGGAAGTCTATTCCAGGCGTGAGGTAACATGGAGGGGTATATTCGAACGTCGCTGGCCAAATAGATCGCCGGCGATCTATGTTGGCGGTGGTGCTACAGCTGGCCGGAACCGTATTATCGAAAAAGATGGCCGGCCATCTTTTTTGTCGATAATATGGTTTAGCCTGGCCAAATGCCGTGGAGTTCGCCGGGTTTGAGATGGCCGGGTTTGTTTTTCAGTGATAAAGCGAATGCTACATACCTGTAGAAGGTATTCTCCGAGGACAGCAGGCTGATTGTTCTCACTGATGGGTGACGTCCACGGCAGCCCCTCCAATCGGAATCTTCACTAGCAAAGTCCTTTGCTAGCCCTCGCGCGCCCGCGCGCACTGCGCATGCGCGGCCGTCTTCCCGCCCGAAACCGGCTCGAGCCGGCCAGTCTCATATGTAGCAAGACAAAGAGAAGGGAAGACACAACTCCAAAGGGGAGGCGGGCGGGTTTGTGAGAACAATCAGCCTGCTGTCCTCGGAGAATACCTTCTACAGGTATGTAGCATTCGCTTTCTCCGAGGACAAGCAGGCTGCTTGTTCTCACTGATGGGGTATCCCTAGCCCCCAGGCTCACTCAAAACAACAACCATGGTCAATTGGGCCTCGCAACGGCGAGGACATAACTGAGATTGACCTAAAAAAATTTACCAACTAACTGAGAGTGCAGCCTGGAATAGAACAAACAGGGCCCTCGGGGGGTGGAGTTGGATCCTAAAGCCCAAACAGGTTCTGAAGAACTGACTGCCCGAACCGACTGTCGCGTCGGGTATCCTGCTGCAGGCAGTAGTGAGATGTGAATGTGTGGACAGATGACCACGTCGCAGCTTTGCAAATTTCTTCAATGGAGGCTGACTTCAAGTGGGCTACCGACGCAGCCATGGCTCTAACATTATGAGCCGTGACATGACCCTCAAGAGCCAGCCCCGCCTGGGCGTAAGTGAAGGAAATGCAATCTGCTAGCCAATTGGATATGGTGCGTTTCCCCACAGCCACTCCCCTCCTATTGGGATCAAAAGAAACAAACAATTGGGCGGACTGTCTGTTGGGCTGTGTCCGCTCCAGATAGAAGGCCAATGCTCTCTTGCAGTCCAATGTGTGCAGCTGACGTTCAGCAGGGCAGGAATGAGGACGGGGAAAGAATGTTGGCAAGACAATTGACTGGTTCAGATGGAACTCCGACACGACCTTTGGCAAGAACTTAGGGTGAGTGCGGAGGACTACTCTGTTATGATGAAATTTGGTGTAAGGGGCCTGGGCTACCAGGGCCTGAAGCTCACTGACTCTACGAGCTGAAGTAACTGCCACCAAGAAAATGACCTTCCAGGTCAAGTACTTCAGATGGCAGGAATTCAGTGGCTCAAAAGGAGGTTTCATCAGCTGGGTGAGAACGACATTGAGATCCCATGACACTGTAGGAGGCTTGACAGGGGGCTTTGACAAAAGCAAACCTCTCATGAAGCGAACAACTAAAGGCTGTCCTGAGATCGGCTTACCTTCCACACGGTAATGGTATGCACTGATTGCACTAAGGTGAACCCTTACAGAGTTGGTCTTGAGACCAGACTCAGATAAGTGCAGAAGGTATTCAAGCAGGGTCTGTGTAGGACAAGAGCGAGGATCTAGGGCCTTGCTGTCACACCAGACGGCAAACCTCCTCCATAGAAAGAAGTAACTCCTCTTAGTGGAATCTTTCCTGGAAGCAAGCAAGACGCGGGAGACACCCTCTGACAGACCCAAAGAGGCAAAGTCTACGCTCTCAACATCCAGGCCGTGAGAGCCAGGGACCGGAGGCTGGGATGCAGAAGAGCCCCTTCGTCCTGCGTGATGAGGGTCGGAAAACACTCCAATCTCCACGGTTCTTCGGAGGATAACTCCAGAAGAAGAGGGAACCAGATCTGACGCGGCCAAAAAGGAGCAATCAGAATCATGGTGCCTCGGTCTTGCTTGAGTTTCAGCAAAGTCTTCCCCACCAGAGGAATGGGAGGATAAGCATACAGCAGACCCTCCCCCCAATTCAGGAGGAAGGCATCCGATGCCAGTCTGCCGTGGGCCTGAAGCCTGGAACAGAACTGAGGGACTTTGTGGTTGGCTCGAGATGCGAAGAGATCCACCAAGGGGGTGCCCCACGCTTGGAAGATCTGGCGCACCACTCGGGAGTTGAGCGACCACTCGTGAGGTTGCATAATCCTGCTCAACCTGTCGGCCAGACTGTTGTTTACGCCTGCCAGATATGTGGCTTGGAGCCCCATGCCGTGATGGCGAGCCCAGAGCCACATGCTGACGGCTTCCTGACACAGGGGCCGAGATCCGGTGCCCCCCTGCTTGTTGACGTAGTACATGGCAACCTGGTTGTCTGTCTGAATTTGGATAATTTGGTGGGACAGCCGATCTCTGAAAGCCTTCAGAGCGTTCCAGATCGCTCGCAACTCCAGAAGATTGATCTGTAGATCGCGTTCCTGGAGGGACCAGCTTCCTTGGGTGTGAAGCCCATCGACATGAGCTCCCCATCCCAGGAGAGACGCATCCGTGGTCAGCACTTTTTGTGGCTGAGGAATTTGGAAAGGACGTCCCAGAGTCAAATTGGACCAAATTGTCCACCAATACAGGGATTCGAGAAAACTCGTGGACAGGTGGATCACGTCTTCTAGATCCCCAGCAGCTTGAAACCACTGGGAAGCTAGGGTCCATTGAGCAGATCTCATGTGAAGGCGGGCCATGGGAGTCACATGAACTGTGGAGGCCATGTGGCCCAGCAATCTCAACATCTGCCGAGCTGTGATCTGCTGTGACGCTCGTACCCGCGAGACGAGGGACAACAAGTTGCTGGCCCTCGCCTCTGGGAGGTAGGCGCGAGCCGTCTGAGAATCCAGCAGAGCTCCTATGAACTCGAGTTTTTGCACTGGGAGGAGATGGGACTTTGGGTAATTTATCACAAACCCCAGTAGCTCCAGGAGGCGAATAGTCATCTGCATGGACTGCAGGGCTCCTGCCTTGGATGTGTTCTTCACCAGCCAATCGTCGAGATATGGGAACACGTGCACCCCCAGCCTGCGAAGTGCCGCTGCTACTACAGCCAAGCACTTTGTGAACACCCTGGGCGCAGAGGCGAGCCCAAAGGGTAGCACACAGTACTGGAAGTGACGTGTGCCCAGCTGAAATCGCAGATACTGTCTGTGAGCTGGCAGTATCGGGATGTGTGTATAGGCATCCTTCAAGTCCAGAGAGCATAGCCAATCGTTTTCCTGAATCATGGGAAGGAGGGTGCCCAGGGAAAGCATCCTGAACTTTTCTTTTACGAGATATTTGTTCAGGGCCCTTAGGTCTAGGATGGGACGCATCCCCCCTGTTTTCTTTTCCACAAGGAAGTACCTGGAATAGAATCCCAGCCCCTCTTGCCCGGATGGCACGGGCTCGACCGCATTGGCGCTGAGAAGGGCGGAGAGTTCCTCTGCAAGTACCTGCTTGTGCTGGAAGCTGTAAGACTGAGCTCCCGGTGGACAATTTGGAGGTTTGGAGGCCAAATTGAGGGTGTATCCTTGCCGGACTATTTGCAGAACCCACTGATCGGAGGTTATGAGAGGCCACCTTTGGTGAAAAGCTTTCAACCTCCCCCCGACCGGCAGGTCGCCCGGCACTGACACTTGGATGTCGGCTATGCTCTGCTGGAGCCAGTCAAAAGCCCGTCCCTTGCTTTTGCTGGGGAGCCGAGGGGCCTTGCTGAGTCGCACGCTGCTGACGAGAGCGAGCGCGCTGGGGCTTAGCCTGGGTCACAGGCTGTCGAGAAGGAGGATTGTACCTACGCTTGCCAGAAGAGTAGGGACCAGTCTTCCTTCCCCCGAAAAATCTTCTACCTGTAGAGGTAGATGCTGAAGGCTGCCGGCAGGAGAACTTGTCGAATGCGGTATCCCGCTGGTGGAGATGCTCTACCACCTGTTCGACCTTCTCTCCAAAAATATTGTCTGCACGGCAAGGCGAATCCGCAATCCGCTGCTGGAGTCTATTCTCCAGGTCGGAGGCATGCAGCCATGAGAGCCTGCGCATCACCACACCTTGAGCAGCGGCCCTGGACGCAACATCAAAGGTGTCATACACCCCTCTGGCCAGGAATTTTCTGCACGCCTTCAGCTGCCTGACCACCTCCTGAAAAGGCTTGGCTTGCTCAGGAGGGAGCGCATCAACCAAGCCCGCCAACTGCCGCACATTGTTCCGCATGTGTATGCTCGTGTAGAGCTGGTAAGACTGGATTTTGGCCACGAGCATAGAAGAATGGTAGGCCTTCCTCCCAAAGGAGTCTAAGGTTCTAGAGTCTTTGCCCGGGGGCGCCGAAGCATGCTCCCTAGAACTCTTAGCCTTCTTTAGGGCCAAATCCACAACTCCAGAGTCATGAGGCAACTGGGTGCGCATCAGCTCTGGGTCCCCATGGATCCGGTACTGGGACTCGATCTTCTTGGGAATGTGGGGATTACTTAGTGGCTTGGTCCAGTTCGCAAGCAATGTCTTTTTTAGGACATGGTGCAAGGGAACAGTGGACGCTTCCTTAGGTGGAGAAGGATAGTCCAGGAGCTCAAACATTTCAGCCCTGGGCTCGTCCTCCACAACCACCGGGAAGGGGATGGCCGTAGACATCTCCCGGACAAAGGAAGCGAAAGACAGACTCTCAGGAGGAGAAAGCTGTCTTTCAGGGGAGGGAGTGGGATCAGAAGGAAGACCCTCAGACTCCTCGTCAGAGAAATATCTGGGGTCTTCCTCTTCCTCCCACGAGGCCTCACCTTCGGTGTCAGACACAAGTTCACGAACCTGTGTCTGCAACCTCGCCCGGCTCGACTCCGTGGAGCCACGTCCACGATGGGGGCGTCGAGAGGTAGACTCCCTCGCCCGCATCGGCGAAGCTCCCTCCGCCGACGTAGTCGGGGAGCCCTCCTGGGAGGTGGCCGCAGTTGGCACCGCACGCGGTGCCGACGTCGGGGACCTCACCCCGGGCGATGGGCCAGCTGGCGCCACGCTCGACGGTACCGGAGGCGCAAGCACCGCCGGTACCGGAGGGGTAGGGCGCAACAGCTCTCCCAGAATCTCTGGGAGAACGGCCCAGAGGCTCTCGTTCAGAGCGGCTGCAGAGAAAGGCAGAGAGGTCGATGCAGGCGTCGACGTCAGAACCTGTTCCGGGCGTGGAGGCTGTTCCGGGCTGTCCAGAGTGGAGCGCATCGACACCTCCTGAACAGAGGGTGAGCGGTCCTCTCGGTGCCGATGCCTGCTGGGTGCCGACTCCCTCGGCGACCCAGAGCTCTCGGTGCCGACGCGGGGAGGAGACCGGTGTCGATGCTTCTTCGACTTCTTCCGAAGCATGTCACCGGAGCTCCCCAGCACCGACGAGGAGGACGTAGAATCCAGCCGTCGCTTCCTCGGGGCCGAGGCCAAAGGAGGTCGGTCTCGGGGGGGCTGTACCGCAGGAGCCCTCAGGGTAGGAGGAGACCCACCTGAAGGCTCACCGCCATCAGCAGGGGAATGGACAGCCCTCACCTGCACTCCAGATGATGCACCACCGTCCGACGACATCAGCAGACGAGGTCCCGGTACCACCGACGTCGATGCAGTCGCCCGATGCCTCAGCGCCGATGCAGAGACTCGATGCCTCGATGCACCCGATACACTAGCAGCCGAGGAAGAAGGTCTGGACGCTGACGACGTCGATGCACTCGATGCCCCCGGTGCCGATGCCGACGAAGAGCCCGAGAACAAAAAGTTCCACTGGGCCAATCTCGCTACCTGAGTCCGCCTTTGTAACAGGGAACACAGACTACAGTTCTGAGGACGGTGCTCGGCCCCCAGACACTGAAGACACGACGAGTGCCTATCAGTGAGCGAGATTACCCGGGCGCACTGGGTGCACTTCTTGAAGCCGCTGGCAGGCTTCGATGTCATGGGCGGAAAAATCATGCCGGCGAAATCAAAAGCCGAAATGGCGAAAATGAGCACCAAAACTTAGAGGGAGAAAAATCTCGACCGAGGCCGAAAAGAGGCCTACCCCAACGACGAAAGAAAACTTACTGGGGCAAAATCTGAAAAAATACGGGAAGGGGCAAACGAAACCCGAGAGGGCTTCCGGAGCACTTCCCAAACAGTTTTTGAGGATTTTCCGAAGAAAAAACACGTCGAAAAAGGACGCACGAGGTCGACTTTCCGGGGCTCGACACGGCGAAAACACGACCGTACCGAGTGCGGACGAAAGAAGACTGGCCGGCTCGAGCCGGTTTCGGGCGGGAAGACGGCCGCGCATGCGCGGTGCGCGCGGGCGCGCGAGGGCTAGCAAAGGACTTTGCTAGTGAAGATTCCGATTGGAGGGGCTGCTGTGGACGTCACCTATCAGTGAGAACAAGCAGCCTGCTTGTCCTCGGAGAATGGAAAGTTATGTCGGCCATCTCAAACCCCGGCCAAATTCAAGGCATTTGGCCGTGGGAGGAGCCAGCATTTTTAGTGCACTGGCCCCCCTGACATGCCAGGACACCAACCAGCCACCCTAGGGGTCACTGCGGTGGACTTCAGAAAAGCTCCCACATGCATAGCTCCCTTACTTTGGGAGCTGAGCCTCCCAAACCCACTACCCACAAATGTACTGCACCCACTAAATTTGCTCCAGGGACTTGCATACAGCCTCTAGGACTTATTGCTGCTGAATAACTTTGGCACACCAGTTCACACCTGAAGACTAATCTCTCTGAAAAAGTCCTTTCTTGAAATAAGCACGTTTACTCATAGTTAACTACAGATCAGAGGTTGTGCCCCACTGGCAAAGAGTCCCCTGGTACTAAGATTAGCAGTAGGTCAGAGCTGGCACAATGGTGTACAATGCCCTCTTTCAGCACCATTCAAGGTAAGAACTACATTCTCTAACGTGGGTAACACAGGAAAGGGAAATAAAACTAGCTTACAAAAATGGCCACTACCGCATGGACTACAACAGCAAACAAAACAGGGCACACTCTGACCCAGTTAGCGGGGGGAAAAGTACCATGGGAGTAGAGCCCAGTACCCTACACCCACCACAATGCATTGCTAATGTGACTCTGCAGGGCACCTAGCAGAAAAGGTGTCACACTCACCCGAGAGCCACATCGCAACCAGGGAAAGGCTGTCGGAGGATACAACACATTCTGCTGTCATGGAGGTCGGTACGGCATTTGAGGCTGGCATACAGGCTGGCAAAAAAGGTTTTTAGTTTTATTTTTTTAGTATGGAAGGGGGTTGGTGACCACTGGGGGAGTATGGGGAGGTCATCCCCCATTCCCTCCAGTGGTCATCTGGTCAGTTGGGGCACCTTTTTGAGGCTTGGTCATGAAAATAAAAGGACCAAGTAAACCCGGCGAAATACTGCTTAATGCCGCTTTTTTTTTTCCATTATCGGCGAAAGTCGGCCATCTGGTAGCCACGCCCATGCCCGCCCATGTCCCGCCTTCACTAATCTACCGACACGCCCCCTTGAACTTTCGTTGGTGACGCGACGGGAAAGCGGCGATGCTGTTAAAAATGCCGCTTTCGATTATACCGATTTTGCCGCTTTTAAGAAATCGCCGGCCATCTACCGATTTGTGTCGGAAGATGGCCGGCAATCACTTTCGATTATAAGCTGGATAGTAACATAGTAGATGACGGCAGAAAAAGACCTGCACGGTCCATCCAGTCTGCCTAACAAGATAACTCATATGTGCTACTTTTTGTGTATACCTTACCTTGATTTGTATCTGTCTTTTTCAGGGCACAGACTGTATAAGTCTGCCCAGCACTAGCCCCGCATTAGCAGCGAGATAAAATAAATGGAGTCTGAAATTAGCAGTAGAGGAGAAGGGGACAGACAAAAGAGATTTATCCACAGAATGGAGTACCTGAGGGGGGGGGCATAGGGAGAGTTTTCTGTTTTCTCCATATCTCCTAACAATGTCGAAACTCCTTTGCAGAATTTCTAATGTTAATCACAATAATTGACTGTAATTGATTACACTGCTTATGTTAAAAGACCCAAATTCTTTTTATCTTTTGCTATTAATTTATTTTAATCTTCTGTCCCTTTTGAAAAATTTTTTCTAGGAAGAATTTTTTCGTAGGAGAAAAAGGTCTCAAAATGCCCAGGTGCCAGGACAGACTCAATCATCAATATGTCTCAAGGTACACTGTAGGCTAGGCTCATCACCAACCTAAAAAACCTCCTGTTTTAAATATTTTTATGTGAATGTTTTTGAAATTTACACCTGACCATTCAATGTGATTCAAAAAAAACTCAAAATGAAATGACCTAGTTTTTTGCTTAATACACAGGTCTGGCTGTCAAACATTCATTCATATGACTCCCGACAGGGACCCGTTTCGCCCACCAGCTTTATCAAGGGAGGAATCCAGATGCTCTGGAAGAGAACAAAAAGCTTCGTTAAAACGTCTTTCAACATATTCACAACTATGGCTTAGTAATTCCGTGTCAAGTATGAGACGAATTACTAAGCCATAGTTGTGAGTATGTTGAAAGACGTTATAATGAAGCTTTTTGTTCTATTCCAGAGCGTCTGGATTCCTCCCTTGATAAAGCTGGTGGGTAAAACGGGTCCCCGTCAGGAGTCATACAAATAGATGTTTGACAGCCAGACCCGCGTTTTAAGCAAAAAGCTAAGTCATTTCATTTTGAGAAGATTTTTTTGAATCACATTGAATGGTCAGGTGTAAATTTCAAAAAAATTCACATAAAAATATTTAAAACAGGAGGTTTTTTAGGTCGGTGAAGAGCCTAGCCTACAGTGTGACTTGAGACAATATTGATGATTGGGTCTGTCCTGGCACCTGGGCATTTTGAGACCTTTTCCTCCTAAGAAAAAATTCTTCCTAGAAAAAAGTTTTCAAAAGGGACAAAAGATTAAAATGAATTAATAGCAAAAGATAAAAAGAATTTAGGTCTTTCTACTTATCTCCACAATTTTTGTGCTTCAGTTATTACTTTCAATTTATTATTAGAGCACATGAATTTAAGATTTTTCTCCATCAATGCAGCATGTTTCACTTTGATATTTTGGATCTTCCCCAGTACCTGTGGTAATCATGATCCTTTTAGGTACCCATCTATCAATGACACTTCTGTTCACAAAAATTATATTTTTCCCTCAATGTGAGTTTTCCAAGGAGGAGTTGTCTTTTTTTTTTGGCCCAGGATCCTCAATGGTAAAACCCTTTCTGTAATAGTTTCAACTGTACAATGTTGTATTTGGTTAATTTCTGTAATATATTATGGCCTTATTCATCTTATTTATCAAATTCCTTACTCTAGTGTTAAATTTAACTTGGGTAACCTGGAGCCCAGCAAATTTTTCTATATCTATATAAGCCAGCAACTCAACTCCTAATTCCTCCACCTCTGGGTTCTTCTCCTGCAATTCTTCTTTCTTTTAAGTTGACTTCTGTTCCTGTCCCTCATTTATCATGTTATCTTGTGTTTCTGGAGCTCCTCTCCATCTCCACCTCATCTACCAAAGAATCCTTCCCTGTTGCTGTCTCAAATGCTGTCTCAAATGCTGTCCCAAATGCTGTGGTACCTCTCCTCCTGCTCTTCTTGTTAAATCCCCTTTCTCCCTCTCTGTTTCTCTTTCTGCGGCATCACTCAGCTGTTTCAAGACATCCTCACTTAGGTACCATTCTTTAATTCATCAAATCAAGGATCTTAGACTGGCATCAGTTGCCTTTTGAAGCTTGTTCTTTGATATATGTCCTTTTTTCTCCAGTTTCTGATGACCTCCTTTGTGTACCCTCTTCAAATACAAGGGGAGGGGGGGGTCATCATCACCTTGTTCTGCCTGCTTCTTCTGCTGCTGCGTGTCCTCTAGCACGGGCTGTCTCCATTGCAGTGTGAAGTTGTGCAGCATGCAGTAGGCCATGAATACCTTGGTGACCTTTTCTGGGTTGTAGAATAGCTCCCTTCCAGAATGGTCCAGACATCTGAATCTATTTTTGAACAGGTCAAAGGTGTGTTCAGTGATGGTGCAGGTGTTCTTGTGGCTCTTACCACATTCCGCCTCCATCTCATTTTGGGGGTGAACAATGGGAGTCATTAGCCAGGTTCACTGGGTGTAGCTTCTGTCACCTGTGGGAGGAGCAGGATTCACAGACATGGGTGGGCATTTGGGTTCTGGGGGCATCTTGAGGGAGGTAGGGTGGTGATGTAAGGGGGGAGTGGGTATGAAAGACTGTGAGGGAATCCATGGGATCATTAGATTATGAAGGAGCAAAAGGGGCACTCGCAGAGGACAAGGCCATAGCAGAGAAACTGAATGAGTTCTTTGTTTTGGTCAGAAATGGTTTTCAAGGGTAATGATGTGGAGGAACTGAAAAAAATCTCAGCGAAACTAGAAGATGTTCTGAGCCAAGTCGACTAAATTAGTAGAGTAGTAAATCTCCTGAACTGGATGGCATGCACCCTAGGGTACTGTAAGAACTCACAAGCAAAAAACAGGAAATGAGCCCATACAGAAAATCCAGAATGCACAAGGTGGTGATTCAATTACTTCCAGTCAGCAGGTAGAAAAAAGTATAAACTTTATTGGACAAGCACCAAACAAGGTTCTTGCTTGATGCTTGTCCAATAAAGGTTGTACTTTTTTCAACCCACTAACTGGAAGTCATTGAGCCACCCCTTATTGAAAGAACTCAAACATGAAATTACTGATCTGATGTTAGTGATCTGTAACCTGTCGCTAAAATTGTCCATAGTACCGGAACATTGGAGGGCGGCTAATGTAACACTGAATTTTAAAAAAAGGTTCTGGGGTAATCTGGGAAATTACAGACCAGTAAGCCTGACTTCAGTGCCAGGCAAAATAGTGGAAACTATTATAAAGAATAAAATTATGGAACAAAATTATGGAACACATAGATAAACATGGTTTAATGGGACAGAGCCAGCATGGATTCAGCTAAGAAAAGTCTTGCCTCATCAATTTGATTAATTTCTTTGAAGGCATGAATAAATATGTGGATAAAAGTGAACCGGTTGATGTAGTGTATCCAGATTTTCAGAAAACTTTTCACAAAGAACTCATGAGAGGATCCTGAGTAAATTAGAGTCATAGGATAGGAGGCAATGTTCTGTTGTGGATTAGGAATTGGTTATTGGACAGAAAACAGAGGGTAGGGTTAAATGGCCATTTTTCTAAATCGAGGAAGATGAATAGTGGAGTGCTGCAGGGATCTGTGCTGGAACTGGTGCTATCTAACATATTTTATAAATGATCTGGAAATTGGAACAACAAGCGAGGTGATTAAATTTGCAGATGACACAAAACTATTCAAAGTTGTTAAAACACATGCGGACTCTGATAAATTGCAGGAACACCTTATGGATTTGGAAGACTGGGCATCAAAATGGCAGATGATATTTAATATAGACAAATGCAAAGTGATGCACATTGGAAAGAATAATCTGAATCCTACGCTAGGATCCACCTTCGGGGTCAGCACACAAGAAAAAGATCTAGACAATACGCTGAAATCTTATGCTCAGTGTGTGATGGCAGCCAAAAAAGCAAACAGGATGCTAGGAATTATTAGGAAAGGGACGGTAAATAAAACAAAAAATACTATAATGCCTCTGTATTGTTCCATGGAGCGACCTCACCTTGAGTATTGCATTCAGTTCTAGTCACCATACCTCAAAAAAACTATAGCAGAATTAGAAAAGGTTCAAAGAAGACCGACCAAAATGATAGAGGGGATGGAACTCTCATATGAGGAAAGGGTAAAGAGGTTAGGACTCTTCAGCTTGGAAAAGAGACAGCTGAGGGGAGATATGATTGAGGTTTACAAAATCCTGAGTGGTGTAGAATGAGTTGAAGTGAATCAATTTTTCACTCGTTCCAAAAGTACAAAGACTAGGGAACACTCAAGGAAGTTTACATGGAAATACTTTAAAAAATAGGAGGAAATATTATTCACTCAGCGAATAGTTAAGCTCTAGAACTCTTTGCTGGAGGATGTAGTAACAGCAGTTAGCATAACTGGGTTTAAAAAAGGTTTGGATAAGTTCCTGGAGGAAAAGACCATAGTCTGATATTGAGATAGAAATGGGGAAGCCAATGCTTACCCTGGAATTGGTAGCATGGAATGTTGCTACTACTTGGGTTTCTGCCAGGTACTTGTGTCCTGAATTGGCTACTATTGGAAAGAGAATACTGGGCTACATAGACCACTGGTCTGACCCAGTATGGCAATTCTTAGATTCTTATGGAATACCAGTAATTCTTACCTAGGAGCCAGTCACTGGTGATCTCCCCTCAGGCAAATCTGTGGTAGATAATGCATCATGAGTGGACTCCGAGTACTTAGCACATCTTCACGTTCTCCCTCTGAGCATCACACATGACCTGCATGTTTATAGAGTGATATGATTTTCAAGTTTCAAGTTTATTATAGGCTTACTTTCCTGCCCTTTGGAGTGCCTTCAGGGCAGCTTACAATTTAAAATATAATAGAATGTAGATGACGAAGACAAAAGAATTTCAGACTTAACTATTGGGGTTGAGGGAGAACTACAATAATTGATAGGATGTTCTGTTCCTATAGGTCTCCTCTTGTGCCCAGGGGGGTCTGAGTTCAATGTGTATGCAGTGATGACATCAATGACTATGGGGACACGGTCTATGGTATAGAACTGGGCCATGTTGCTCTGGAGGGTCTGGGTGGTAGTGGGGAAGGTAGTATAGTGTGAGGTGTCAATCTTGTTATACCTAATGTTTTATTCCACTATGTTACTCATATTCTAGTGTTATTATTAATTATATTTCTATTCTGCCATGGCAATAGCCAGAGCAGAGCAATGTAAGCCACATTGAGCCTGCAAATAGGTGGGAAAATGTGGGATACAAATGCAATAAATAAATAAATAAATAAATAAGTAAGGCATCAAAGAACTGGACAAGACAGTTGGAGATGGCAGGCTGGGTGAGGCCTGCATTGACTTCTAACACTGACTAAAAAGTACCAGTGGCAAGAATGGTAAGGGAGGCAGTGACCTTAAGGTGGACTGGCACTGCATTATTCCTGTGTGTCTTGGCCTGGAGGAGGGATTGTAACTGGTCACAGAGATGTTGTATGGAAGTCCTATCAAAGCAGTACCTAGTAAGACATTGCTGGTCAGTGAGGTCCATGAAGCGGGTCCTGGGCCTAAGTACTCTGGGATTGGGATATCTCCTCCTGGGCTTCCCCTCCAAACTCTCATCCTTCTCCTGGTTAATGCTGGAATTAGCAGAAACCACCTCTTTGGTCAACCTTAATTTCATGAATCCATCTAAGACTCCCTCTCTCCTCCAAGGGTCCTGGAGGGGGGTACAGGCAACCAAAGACCTCGTGCATTCCCCAACAACATTATTTATTAAATCTAACTCCTCCCCTACTGTCATTTAACTACCAGAAATATTTCATCTGCAATTTACCCAGGAACCCACCTTCTTGGGCTGGATCTTTTATCACCCACAATTCCAGAACTTTACCCTCAGAAAACTCTGGAGAGTTCTCTTGTGATGACACTTATAAGTAATCCCCATTATAATGGGGGATTACACTTCCAAGATAAATAAAACTGTTTTCACTAATTCATGGATTACAACATTTGAAAAAGTGAATATTAACTCTGGAATTTGTTGCCGGAGAATGTGGTAAAGGCGGTTAGCTTAGCGGAGTTTTAAAAAGGTTTGGACGGCTTCCTAAAGGAAAAGTCCATATACCGTTATTGAATGGACTTGGAGGAAAATCCACTATTTCTGGGATAAGCAGTATAAAATGTTTTGTACTTTTTTTGGATCTTGCCAGGTATATTGTGACCTGGATTGGCCACTTTTGGAAACAGGATTCTGGGCTTGATGGACCTTTGGTCTTTCCCAGTATGGCAATACTTATGTACTTAAGATATTAGAGTCTCATGTTTTACAGAAGGTTTGTATGCTGATTATTGAAAGACACTTGAGCACTGAAAATGCAGATCATGGGGTCTGAGACTTTTTCTTCTGAAAAATACAACACTAAATAGACTTCTGTAGCACAATTTTTTTCTGGAGTATATTCTTTTTTTATATGAGTTGAGTGCATGTAAGTTACCTTTTCTGCTACAACTAAGAATACTCCCCTTTCTTATCCTTATTCTCTCTGCCCCCTCTTTCATGCCCAGTATCGATCACTAAGATCCTTTTCTTCACAGAAAAGAACAAAATTGTCAACACAAAAAAAGTAATGGAGAAAAAAAAATGTTTTTATGTTTCAAAGCATAACACTAATTTCATCACTTTCTATGAAAATCAGCCATACACATTTTTAAAACTTTCTAACTCTTACCACAAAATTTACCCTTCAATTGTCACAGGAAACAGAGGGACTGTGCAAATAAATAGATTAAAGAATAAATACTTAGTAATCATGGAGTTTTATGGTCTCAAGATCTCATGCACATCGCCTTTTATTAACTTACATGCTGGTTTGGTAAAAGGAATCACAACCTTTAAAGAGCGCAGTTTTCTCCAGGACTAATACAGCTATTAGAAGTCTGTTTTAGGTTAAAAGTCATAGGAAATGTTCCTATAATCAAGACCTTCCCATTGAGAGGTTACAGGAGCTGTGGCTCACACTTGAAAATTGAACATACAACTGACTGATTGTATCTTTTTCCTCTGGATTTATCTCAAATTTGTTTCAAATGATGCAAACTCATACTTGCAGAACATGACACTCAGAGTGACAGCATGCAAGGAGCTGGTAATGTGTGTGCCTGCACAAGCAGAGATAGGAAAACATGTTTTTAATTTAGGTAATAACTTGTCAAACACTGTCAGTGTTCTGTTGACACTGCCCATGTACCAGCTGCAATGCTACCTTTTACTTACTTTTTTAAAAATCCCCGGAAAAGCAATCTGGCTGTTTTCCTTACTCTCTCTCTCTCTCATTCATCTATTGGGAAGATATCAGGCCATAGCAATAGCATGGTAGATGAAAGCAGATTTTAAAAAATGATCTATTTCTCTCCACCCCTATCCCCCTAATACAGGCACAGACATTGCACCAGCCTGGATACATTTCCCTAGTTTTAGCTGCAAGAAACGTTCCCAAGGCATCTGTAGTTTTAAAAATTGCCCTGTTTTTTGTCTTTGTTTAACCTTGCTCTTTAAAAAAAATGGCTAACAGTCTATCTGTGCCAAATCTATCCAGGTTATCTGATTTGGAAGGTTATTCTTTAAATCTTTGAGCTAATAATCCATGTCTGCATGTGACAATCAACACAATAGAAAAACAAAAAAGGAGGGAGATCCAGAGATAGATAAAATGCAAAATGCTCTAATTGGGAAAGCATAAATGACAGATGGGCGGCAGATGAATGAAGTGTAGTTTCAGAGAGAGATAAATATACATGAAGAAATGGAAATTATACAACAAGGAAGAAGGTTCTTTACTACTGTATTTACAAAACCAACAGATAGAAATACCTTAGTTAGATATGATAGCTCACAACCAATTCTCTTAGAATCTAGTATATAAATAGAAACAATCTGGCAAAAGAAATGGCAGCACTCAAAAACCAGGAAGAAAACATTTCAACCTTTCAGGACACACTGTCTGACATTAAGGCTGTCATACTCCTACATAGCAACTTCAAAAGGATACTCCAGCCTGAAACTGCTGAATTGGAACATATCAAGTATCTTAACACCATCACCCTAGTCTTGAACAGGGATAATGCAGGGCAGGGTGTGACAAGGGAGTGAGAACAATGGCACAGTTCAGGATCCAATGCAAACAACCTCATGATAGAGTCATGGCTGTACAGTGAAATTATTGCAGCAAAACCATTGAAGCATGTTATAATCACTTAGCAAGCAAATTACTATCACTTTAAAATTGGGCGGTAATCTGCAGCTCATTGCAAAATGTCACCCATCCTGTCAGTGTCTGAGTGATGATTGGCTTAGGCACAGACTAGAAGGGTGACATTTTAAAAACAAACTAGTACCAAGCCACTGGTAACTGCATTTGCCCCTGACCCGATGACTTGACCTTAATTTCTCTGACAAAAAAATAATCTTTGGTGTATCTCCACAACTCAACCCCTCCTGCAGGTACCTTTGACCTCTGATTAAAAAAAAACCCATTCTCTGGTGTCTATAGGCCCCCCTTCTCTTAACCTGCATTAAAAAAAAAACTCCAGGAGTCTAGTGGCACCCACCCACCCAACCCCTCACTCAGGTACCCCTAATCTCCTGTCATACTTTAAGAGGCAGGAGTGATGCCTACTTGCTTCTGCCTCTAGCGCTGTCATCTTGAAAAATGGTGGTACCCTAGGGATGCACTGGGTGGGGGTCAGTCTGCCATATAAGGAAAAAAAATGAGTGATGATTCAAATGTTATTAAACCAGCTGTCAAAGGGATTGGGATAGCGGTTTTGGAGAAGCAGATATATGAAGGAAAAGTGAGAAGTCAACTAGCAGATAGTTTTATTTACCCTTTAGAAAAGTATTCTGTTTTGAACATTTAATTATAGGTACAAACTATATTAGATTAAGCCTTAAAACTGGGTGTGATCTCACAACAGTAATATACATCTTTTAGTAGGGCTGCATCTCTGAAGTAGACTGTAATTCTTATCTTTTTATTCTTTAGTTTATTTAGGGCTGCATTTTGATTAAAATTGTAATCACAATTAACTATGCAATTCATCATGCAATTCAATGTATGTTATTTATTTATTTTTGCTCCTAGTGTAGCTCCTTGTGACTCTGGACAACTGGGGGTTAAGTGACTTGCCCAGAGTCACAAGGACCTGAAGTGAGGAAAAAAACAACATGCCTTTAATCACATGATTAATCATGATTAAAATTTTGATTGAAATGCAGCCCTAATTTTTAGAGCAGCAGATTTGATATCCAGGGGTGCCCAGTTCAAATACCACTACTGATCTGGGCAACTAATAGGGAGAAAAGCCCCTGCTACAACTTAACCAGTGTATATCAGAACTTGATTAAGTCAGACCTGTAGTACATCTTGTACAGCTCATAGAATGTGAAGTGCTCTATGCTACAGTTAAAGCTTGCCCAGGCATGTTTTTTTGAAGAAAGGAAACTATGACCCTGTTAGAATTGTCAAGATGGCAATCCAGCTGATGCAAGACAAAGGAATGTGGGCAGCCATAATAACGACCCTTGGTCATAGTGATCCAGCCTACCTGTAGCCCAGAATATAAGAAAAATCTTCCAGAGTGATGTGGTTTGTCAAGCTATAACATAAGAGCATGAGTCAATCATCTAGTGCAATGTTATCAAACCAGAGATAATGCTGATACCAAAGTGATATAAAAAGGGATCTGCCACAGCAAGAAGGATATACTATCATCCACTTCTACAACTTCTCTTCTGACACTTCATCTGATCAACATCAGACTCTTTGGAACAGCAGACACTCCAGAGCGTCAGATCTCCAGTAACAGCTGAAGATCAAGAGCAAGCACCTCTGTGGCAAAGTGACTACCTGCTTTTCCTATTTTCCCTCATGAAAGGGGAAGTTTCAGGTTATAAAGATTCAAGATCTGTAATCACTGAGCACATGGGGGAAAAAGGTGGCATTTTGCCATAGGGAGATTGTGTTACTTCTAACTAACACCTGCTAATTGGCATTCTAAACACTAAAGACATATCTTTTAAGTCCTAGTTATTTCTGTTTTCATTTTAGCTTATATTTCATCCTTGTAAATAAATGCTTTTACTTTGTAGTGTGTGAGTGTCCTTGTAGTTTATCAGGGGCTGATATTCAGACCACAGGAGGTAGCTGGGCCACCTCCCATGGTCACTGCTAAGCCTGGATATTCAATGCCAGACCAGTCTGGTGATCAGCATTGAACATCCGGTCTATTATTGGCCAGTTTAAACATAACCAGCCAATCTGATATTCGGCACTGGCCAGTTATGTTTAAACCAGACAGAGATATTCCAGGGTTTCACACAGCCAAATATGGCCACCAAATTCACATTGAAAAATCAGCAGATAGCTGGTTATATCAGGCGATATAACTGGCTAATCGCTAACTGGTGATATTCAGTGGGAGACAGTCAGCTATCTCCTGCTGAGTATCACCGGATAACCAGCTAAGTACCATTTAATTGGTTAGGTGCCAATATTGGGGGTTCACTGTATATCTAGAAGGATATTGCTTAGGTAAGTTAAATAAAGGCATGGCATATTCCAGAGTGTTAAACTAGTTATTTTATACATGTCATTGTCCTACACTGCTCAGCAGGGGTCAGTGTGATTACAGGTATTGTCTTCACAGTAATTTGGAGGTTCCACTAAGATAGTTGAGTTAATTAATATATATTTTTTCTGATACGCTTACAGTGCAGTTTAATATCATTGGTACTGTCTCGGAGTGTGTTTTTTTAAATGTTATTTCATTCCAGAGATTCTAGAGTTTAGAGTATGTTTTTTAAACTCCTTATTTTTTTCTCTGTGCTGTAGTGTGCTTATCACTGAGCAGCTTGCTTATATTCTAGGAGAACAGTCTGTCTGCTAAAATCCATAAACTAAGCCTTGCTTCTAGCCACTGATTTAGATACTAGCTTTTCTTTCTAGCTAAAGAATATCTTGACCCACATGATATCTGATCACATTATTCTTTTTTTGCCTAGTGTTGTATGCTCACTCACTTTAAATCCTTTAGAAGCACTCAGATTAGAATTATACTGTATCTTGTTTGCTGACAACACTGCTTAACTTGAATTCCCCTGTGCTGGACTACCAAGGTAAAACGGTATTCAGCCATCAGACACAATTCCAGAGCTAAGAGGATTTTCCTGCATATATCATTGTCACGCCATAAGTCTGAGTGTCTCTCTTCTTCCAGCCTCTAGGGTTGAAGTGTTTTCCCCTCCCCAAGGACAAGGGACAGGATTACATAGAATATAGCCTATGAGAACAGTGGAGTTGCCTGTGTTTGTTGACTTGGTTACTGGTCTCCAGCCAAACAGAGATCAGTTGGGTCACTTAGTTTGAAGTGGAGATGAAGCTGGTTGCAATTGGGATGACTGTCCAATGGATTTATAGAGTCTTTAGAAAAGAAATGTGCTCGTTCGGCCTTAAGATTGAGGGGTTCCCACACTTTTGACATTCATGCATCAGTTCTCAAAGTTATTTAAACAGAGTTTGCCATCAGATGAAAAGCTGGTAGAAAAACAGACAATGATTCCAACTTTGAGAAAACCTTCTCTATAATTGATAGCATGATGACTCCCCCCCCCCCCCCAAGTTACAAGGAGTCACAGTGGGAATCGGACCCAGCTCCCCAGGTTCTCAGGCCACTGCATTAACCATTAGGCTATCCTCCATTCCAGCAGGATAAAACACAGTTACCAGGTTACCCTATGATGTAAAAGTCACACAGATTGCTAGCTGCCCTTGATGTAAGCATGCCAAGGTCAGAAAGTGGCAAGAATCCTTTGATGAAGGGGGTGGCAGATCATGTGCTCCACTTAAGATTCTGAAAGTTTCTGAGAAAAGTAAACAGACTAGTGTAAGTCATAACAGACTCTCAAAAGAACAGGTACAGGAGGGCCCCGAGCTTACACTCTGAGTCCCCCACACAGATGCACTCTGAAGCCACAAAGTAGTTTCATGTGCATAGCATCTGATGCAAACCAAGTTACAGAAAGAATTAATGGCAGGCCATGCATAGGCCAATCTAAACCAAGTCTTTTTGTTACTCAGACATCAGCCAAGCCATTAGCTGTCCAAATGTGTTCTCAAGTGTTTCCCAGTGATTCTTTTATACAGCAGAGAAAGCCCAGAAGGAAACCAACATGTATGTTCAGTCAGAAGAGGGCTCACCATGAACAGCCAAACTGTCAACAGAATGGGAAATATCCTGGGAAGCTGAAACAGGCTGCCAAAAAGGTTGAACAGAGATATCAGAGCAAGCACGATGGGGAAGGCAGAAAGACTGTCAGATCCCCACCTGAACAACACTGAATAAATTAAATCAACTCTTTCTTTTCAGATCTCATAGGTGATTTGATTTTTGTCCTCTGGAAAGATGCTTCTAAGGGGGAACACCAGAAGTCAATCAATGAATGACATCTGTCCACACCCAGAAAATAAAAGGTCCATGGGGATACATCAATAGCACCCTGGGCTGAGTGCTCCGCCACAGATCAATGAACATCAAAGGAAGGCGGTCACATGATTTGGTAAACTTCTTTGCTGGGATGTGAAAAGAAAGATAAAAATTCAAAAGTGCTAGTAGGGAGGAGTGTTAAGCTACAGCCAAAGGGATGGTTTGGTGTAAAGTACTCTCTTATTAGTCCAAATACAAGCCCACCATAGGTATCAGGATTGATCCCCTCTGCCTGCAGAAAGTATTAGACAGGTATCACTATGATTGTTAAGGGGCTCATAGTACTGAACTGCTGAAGTACTAGTCCTTAACAAGATATGTTTTCTATCTTTGTTTCTCGGGGGAAGAGCAGAGAGGCTTTGGCCATACTCAAATCCTAGGTTCATAAGGGCCTGCACTTCCATCTGATGATAAGGTCTATAAATGTACTGGTCACAGGTAACCATACAGAAGGTGTGAGTCTCCTAACCCATCACTTGTCACAAGGAAATATGTTAGACAGAGATGTTTCCAATGCATAGCTGTGAGTGAGGGTTTTGCTTACATCACACCCTTTGTTCTGGTAATTTTAAGCCAACAGAAGCCTATATGACATAAGACATAACCCATGCAGACAGTATGGATAATAGTAAAAGAAGTCTCCACAGAGGTACCTCTATGCATCTGTTGCTCTGCATTGGGGTTTTGTTGTAGAAATCAGCTGAGCCAGTAGCAAAGCAAAAGGGTGACTCACATGCCCATATATAAAACTAAATAAATATCAGATGTGCAATAGATCTTCCAAAGCAAAGCTATACATGATATTGTTACTGTAGTCAGTTTTACAAGCATTGTGAAGTATTTCAAATTCCTATTAATTATGTTATGGATAAAAAATTGTGTAAGAACTTTCTAATAATTTTACAAGCTAATAAGTAGTGTTAATAAGTTGCTGATAGGTGAAACCCAACTTATTTATTTTACTTTGCATTTTTAAACAAAAATGTCAATTACATGCATAGTGCTAAAAGAAAAAAGGAAAAAAAAAAACAAAGGTAAAATAATAATGTATACTTCACCCACAATAGCTTCAGGAATGATAAAGGATCCAATTCCAAATTAAACTAAGGTAATATAACAGAGGTTTGCAAAAAAAAAAAAAACCCCAAAAAAACCCCCACAGTGAAGTACTTAGCCAGCTTTAGCAGTGAGATCTAATAGGGACATCAAACCAATATTTTCAATTCTTCATTAGCCAATATAAAGTCCAATCGCATCTTAGGGTTGAAAAAATTGTATGACTTACTTTCATGAACTGTTACACAAATACAAGGAAAACATAGGAAAACAATTGCTCTCAGGGCTAGAGTTACACAACTTATTCAGTGTCCCAGACGTTGTTAAAGAAGTGTGGCACCTTAGATTTTACCAAATTTTAACTTATTTCTCATCTTGGCCCTATTATTCCTTATCTATGAACATAAACATATGGAAATAAGTTCATTTTGGGTTTAGCTGTTATACCTCTGAATGTAGAAATGTGTGTGAGCAAAAGGCTCTACATAAAGCACTGTGGGCTAGATTCTATATATCATGCCTAAAAAATTGGCACTGAAAATAAATATACCTAGGTGTATTCTATAAAGTATGCCTAAAATTAGGTGCAGTTTATAGCCCTCTCCTCAAGTCACTTCATTGGCTCTTTATCCATTTCCGCATACAGTTCAAACTCCTCTTATTGACTTACAAGTGCATTCACTCTGGAGCTCCTCAGTATCTTTCCACTCTTATCTCTCCCTACATTCCTCCCTGGGAACTCCATTCACTGGGTAAATCTCTCTTATCTGCACCCTTCTCCTCCACTGCTAACTCCAGACTCTATTCCTTTTATCTTGCTGCACCATATGCCTGGAATAGACTTCCTGAGCCAGTATGTCAAGCTCTATCACTGGCTGTCTTCAAATCTATGCTAAAAGTCCACCTTTTTGATATTGCTTTTAACTCCTAACCCTTACTCACTTGTTCAGTACCCATTTTTATCATTCCCACCTTTGTAATTCCCTTATCCCTTATTTGTCCTGTCCTACTTAGATTGTAAGTTATTTCGAGCAGGAACTGTCACTTTATGTACAGTGCTGCATATGTCTAGTAATGCTATAGAAATGATAAGTAGTAGTAGCAGTCAAATCTCTCTTTCAGATTGCGGCAGACAGAATCCAACCTTTGAAACAGAGTGTATCGAAACTCTGAGGTTTCGGGCATGAGAAGGGATTTTGCCAAATGGTGTAACCAGACCTTTGGGAGTTCCGGAGTTTGGAGCTTGGAGAGGAGTCGTGGTGCAATGGCTGCTGGGTAGGGGTTACCCCACTCAGCAACCATGAGTTAACTGTTGTGCTTTTACTTTCTATTTTTCAGTAGTTTTAGTTCAAGCTGTGAGTAATGTGCAATGAGCAATGTGTAATGTATAATGAGCAACGTACAATGTGCAGAGTGTAAACAGATATTAATATGAGTAATATGAACACTGTGCAGTCATTTATATTTGGTTTGTGGGGAACATGTATGTTGTGCAGATAGCGTATCTGAGAAATTTATTAAGTAATTTTGTAAATTGCTTAGATAGTGGCTTATTGCTTTAGTTAATTTACAGGATATGGCACCCCAACATAGTAGCCCTGACATAAAAGCCCAGACAAAATAGCCCTTGACAAAATAGCCCCCTAGAAAAAAATAACACATCACAAAAAAAGATGATAAACTACAAATGAAATCTTCACTGATAAAGGCTCCTACCAGCATTGCATTGTATAAGGCATATAAAAATAAACAAAATTCTATAACTATAAACTGGTATTCATGATCTGTTCTGCTGTTTAAGGAAATAGTCTTCTATCAACATGCTAATTAAAAAAAAAACAATATTGTCATCATTTTCATAGTCTTAGCAACCTTATCCTGTTTGGCTAGGTAAGATTATTAGGAAGAAAATGCAGTGCCATATTCTGGGTAGCCTGATCGGGCCCTTTTGTCAGGGGGCTAATTTGTCAAGGGTTATATTGTGGGCAGGCCATTTTTGTCCGGGCTATTTTGACCAGGTAACACAGGATATTTGTGAAGCCACTATAGGCAGTTATAGAATTATTATTTTGGGGTCTTACAAGTATCACTATTCATTTATACAGCTGCATTTTGTTCTGATTTGTTGCACTGGTGTATGTAATACACATTTGAGAAGGTTTTAGAGGCACAAGGTGTGCTTAAAACCTTAAAAGAAAATCTTAATGTAGTGGGGATTTTCATGATTGAGAAGCATGTCCACCCTCTAGGGTGTTAATCCACTTTTGCAGTGGATATCCCTGCTTGGGTGAGATATATCTCTGAGAAGCTCCCCCTCTTAATTAAAAAAACTTTCTCTGCATTATTTAAACATTATAGTGTATTCACCCTTGTGCAACAAAACAGAACAGACAAATGGATTGAATGAATTGATATAGAGTTATCCCTCTAACATCCATGTTTCACTAGAGAAGTTCCTCCACAGATTTGATATATTGGTACTCCAGTTTTATTTTTGTATATTTAAATTAAACACGGAACAGGATTTGGCAAGGGAGACTTTGATAAGAAGGAAAGAACTAATGACATTTAATTCAAGAGTTCTGGCTCTGGGAGCCACCTTCTTTATCAAATTCCCTTGCAAATGTATTATTCAGTTTGAAGAGAATATTTTTCTATTTTTCAATCCCAAGAAACTTAAAGAATTTGTTGAAAGTAAAGAGAGAATGAGAAACCCTGTATTAGTTGTAACAGAGACATCTGCTGTAGCCTGATTGCAAAGTTTTGTGAACCTTCCGCTTCGTAGAAAACTGGTTTGGTGTTTTCATTTAAGTATTTCAATTGATAATTTCCTTGATCTTGGATCTGTAATAATGTGGTTTAAAATTAGATTAGAATTTCTTTGAAAAAAATTTATTTCTGAATTGAGAAAGATATGTAAGTTTTCAAATATCTTAATGTATTGAATGTACAAAAGATGAAAAATTTAATAAAGAGAATTAAATATAAACACGGAACAGGAATATTCTAAAACATTGTGTGTAAATTCAAGGAATGCCCATGACCCGTCCATGCCCCTCCCATGGCCAAACCCCCTTTCCAGATCCACTCTGCTGTTTTTTCTTGCTTGCTTGCTGTGTGCGGAGTGTGGACTTTTTTTTTTGGTTGCTTGTTTCTCCATCTTCCCCATGCATGTGACAGGTCACTAGTGGGCACTGAATATATATGTGTGAGGTGGCCCACAGACACGTGGCTGCTCTGATCATGGCCAGGAAGGTCCTTTTACATGCTGCATGGATCTAGATGTTTGCCATTGCAACCAGAGTCTGTACACTTAGTGCTATATATATAGCGCTGCATGTTTAGAGACATTATATGCATAGTGCTACACGTTTAGTGGTACCCCTGGATCCAGATAGATTTTTTCCCATGCAGGCCATAGATGGTCAGCTTCCATGGTGAGGGGACCTGGCAGACTCTGATTACAACACATATAGGGGCGGGACATGCATGTGCCAATGTGTCTTTTGCATCATAGGCACTTTTCAGAATTTTCTGGATTTCTTCATTTACCATGGTGCCATTTTGTCAGATCAAATTTTATCTCCTATATGTTTTTCATGCTTTCTAGACATCTTGGTGGGTGGGTGGGTGGAGATACATCAATTTCATAATATGTTTACATGTACAGCCCTGGTATTGTAAAATATGTCACAGGCTCTGCACATTTTCATTAAAACATCTATAGTTCTACTTCCATGACTTTTCTAAAACGGCACTGTTTATAAATAAATATCATTATTATATCTTTGCTGTTCTCTCTTTTTCTTGATAGTTGGTGTTTTTATTCCTTCTTTGTATGTTTTAATTGATTTTATCTGTAAACCTCTTTAATTGTATGAAAGGCAATATCAAATAAAAAGTAAACTATTATAAGTATTACACCCACAGTGAACATAGAGTTTATTTATTTATTTATTGCATTTGTACCCCACATTCCCCCACCTATTTGTTTAATAATTTCAATTAGGTCACTTGGATCCCAAAAGACTACAACCTATGAATCAGATTTTCACAACTAACTCTGTCAGAAGCACTACAATAACTGCTACATTGTCTTTGAGATCCAGTAACCAACAATACACAAAAGAGACAAGCAAAATCTCAGTAATATATTTCCATCTAAAGGCAAATTGATGCTCATGTGATAAGTGATTTAAATCTATATAATCTCTAAGCTGCTGACACACTGCTGTTTCAATCATCTTTGCCACAAATGGAATGTTAGAAATTGGATGATACATGGACACCTCCAATTTATTTCCTTCAGCCTTTAACATTGGTCTTATAATGGTCTGATACTTGCTCTCCTCAAGATCTCAGGTGGAAAACCTTCTTGCAAAGATTGATTAATATAATTATATGTATGTCAGCCACAACAGAATCCATATTCTTTAAAACTGAAACTGGTGAAATGTCATTTAGAATACGCAGTTCTGGAAAACCCACCTTTATAAAGATATAAACAGGATGGAGTGGGTCAGAGGGTATCTACTAAATTGTTCGTCATAAAGTATATAGGGACAGACTTAAAGATCTCAGTATGTATAGTTAGAAAGAAAGGCAGTAGAGGTGAGATATGATAAAGGCATTTAAATACCTCCATGGCAGAATTGTTACCCTTGAATCACCACATATGGAATACTACCTTAATTTGACCACATTATCATGCTATGAATAAGCAACTAAACAGAGAAGAATGCTTCTATGCCAAATAGAAAAAATTACAATTTAGAAAAGGGTAGATAATAAACACAGCTCACTTGCTTACAAATCACAGGAGATCAGCAATGATTTTGCAGAGTATTATCAAAATCTTAACTCTTCACAGTTTATCAAGCAATTGCCAATTGGTTTAGCAATCAATCTCTTCCACACTTATTCAAGGAGATAAAAGATGTAATTGAGCAACCAATTACTTTAGAAAGAGTTAATACAATGATTTCCCTAATAAAAAAAAAAAAGCAGGGTTTTCAAGGGAGTGTGTGGTCACAATCACTCTGGTCAGAATTGCAGCTTAGTGAGGCTTATAGATTCCTCTCATTTTGCTTGCTTTCACTGCACTCTTACCTTATTAGCTATGGGGGAAAGATGGGGTAAGACCAGATCATTTCCCTCTGAGGCTAGACACTCTCTTGCACTGCAACAGACAATTCTTGAGGGTTTCCAGACCCCTCTGAAGTGGTGCCTGCTTCAAGGGCAAAGCTGGGAGATTTGGCAAAGCGCAGCAATGACAGTGTTTCTTTCAACCCGGATAGGAAATCAGCACTGGAACAGTGCAGAGTTCGGCTTCCGAAATGTGTGAGATGCCAATTCCTGCACCAGAGGGATTTTCTGCGGCAAAGTCCTCTCCATAATTTAATCCTGGAATAGTCAGCAGTGTAGCTCCTTTTGGAGAAGTGAGAGAAACGACTGGAAAAGCTTCCTTCAGATGTGAGGGGAACAGTGAGACTTGCCATCATGACTTCGGAGTCCCTAAGGGGTGTTATCACGCGGGTAACTCTTCTTTACTATTAACTATTGATAGATGTGGATAAAGTTAATGAGAATTCTCAAGTGATTGCTACTCATTCAGGTGCCCTTTTACTAAGGCACATAGGTGCCTACGTGCGTCTAATGCACGTCAATTTGGAACTACTGCCCGGCTACCTTGTGCCTCGGGCAGTAATTCCATTTTTTACGTGCGTCTGATAAGCACGGAAGAAAATATTTTCTAGTTTCTACCGTGTGGCGCTAACCTTGCAGTAATCGGCAGTGTACGTGCACTGACGATTACCACCCCGTTAACGTGTCAGACCTTACCGCTAAGTCAATGGGTGGTGGTAAGGTCTCAGGCTGAAAATGGACGCACGCTGGTTTTAATTTTACCGAACGTCCATTTTCGGCCACAAAAAAAGGCCTTTTATCCAGGTGTGCTGGAAAATGGACCTGTGCGTGTCCAAAACAGATGCCTACACTAGCGTAGGCCATTTTTGGCGCACCTTAGTAAAACGAGCCCTCAATGCAGTTAGATCAATTGTCCACCACAGTTAATGCTTTAGAATTGAAGTTGTCATCTATGGAAGAGATTAAAGCCATGATTGTCAAAGAGAAGATCATGGTGCACCGTAAACTGGAATATTTTGAAAATCAATAGAGGGGTAACAAATTAAGATTTTTGAATTTCCCTAAATCACTATTGTTATCCGCACTAGACATGTTGAGGAAATATCTTAGGCAGAATTTAGGACTGACTGAACAAACAATGCTGTCTATTGTTAGAACTTACTATATATCTGCGCCAGGGAAATTAAATCAGGGAAATGAGCATAAAAAACTGGACTTGACCAACTTTTTGTTTTGTTACATTTGTACCCCACGCTTTCCCACTCATGGCAGGCTCAATGCAGCTTACATGGGGCAATGGAGGGTTAAGTGACTTGCCCAGAGTCACAAGGAGCTGCCTGTGCCTGAAGTGGGAATTGAACTCAGTTCCTCAGGACCAAAGTCCACCACCCTAACCACTAGGCCACTCCGGAATCTTCACTTGACGTTACAACCCAAAGAGTGACTTTAGTAGTGACATTTGCATTGGAAATGGACCACAACCTTGTGCTGCACTTATTCTTCAGTCAAATGCAAGAGCAGTTTTTGGGATCTGCAATTTGTGCATTTCCTGATTTATCAAATATACAGAGGAGAAGGCAGGAGTTTCTGGCTATGAAACCTAGAACACTTGCACTCAACCCTTCCTTTTTGTTAAAATTTCCTTGTAATTGTTCTGTTCTTTTTGTGGGTAAATCTTATTTATTTTTTACCCCAAACTTCTCAGAGTTTTTTGAAGTATAGAGAAGGTTTGAAAGCTTTGAGATCATCTCTACAGGTATAAATGCTGGTTCTCGGCAGCAGGTTAATTTTGGAGTTTGTCTCTGCCTTTTTTCAAATTCCTTATTGTGATTAAGCCCTATTATTATTATTATTATTGTGATTACTATCTTCATTCTATTGAGTAGCTAATTTTGGTTTCCCCTTTGTTTAATAATGCTCTCCCATGGAGCTAGGACTAGAGTTTTGGCTATTGCTGCTTCTAGGGCAGGGAGAGAGGGGAATGTTGGGATGATGCGGGGGGGGGGGGGGGGGAGGGTGAAATGAGGTTGGAGGGTGTTTTGAAATGTCTTATTTTACTACTACTACTACTATAAATCATTTCTATAGCGCTACCAGTCGTACATAGCGCTTCATTTTCTTCTTCTTTGTGTAGGACCTTGTGGATACTGGATATTTGAGTCTTCAGAGTTTGTTTTCAATCAATGTAAGCCATGAGCTGCATGCTCAGGACTCACACTTTAATGTAGACTGTTGTAGCTTAGATGAAGGTGAAGTAGATTGCATGTACCATCTCTCCCTCTCTGAAACAGCTTTTAAAATATAATTATTTTTTGTTGTTTCATTTGTACTCTGCGCTTTCCCACTCATGGCAGGCTCAATGCGGGAATCGAACTCAGTTCCTCAGGACCAAAGTCCACCACCCTAACCACTAGGCCACTCCTCATTTGCTGTATTATGAACAATATCTTTTCAAGTTTCTCCTTTATTTGATATTCCACCAAGGGTATATACCATCATAGCAGTTTATGATTTGGCATATTTAGGAAAACATAGGGGAAAAGAACTACAATATATATATAGTAGAGTGAAAGGAAAAGAATGGGGAAGAATGAGCAGGAGAGGGAAAGAAAGGGATGTAGAGAGTATACCAGTATAGGAGAGGGAGAAATGTAAAGTCCAGCAGGCTATGTAACAAGATCACATGCCTCAGAAAGAAGGGGAGGAGTGAACTATTATTCATTTACCTTTTTGTTGGGGGTTTTTTTTGTTTGTGAGTTTGCTGTCATGCAAATTTAATTTTAATAAAAACAATTAAAAAAAGAAATGCATGCTAATGATAGCAGATTTCATATGTCTGGATAACTGGGAAGCTTTTGTAAATGAAAAACAGTTGCTGAGAAAGAATATGTGATTTGACAATCTTGATTGTCAACTAAAAGGCAAAGTCAGCCATTTGTCTCCACTGAATATTCATGGTTAGCACATGGGACTAGATTCTATATATCACGCCTAAAAAAATCGGCACAAAAAAAATATGTCTAGGCATATTCTATAAAGTCCGCCTAAACCTAAGTGCACTTTATAGAATACATCTAAACTTCTGCGTGGTTTATAGAATATGCCGAGCAGCCATCCGCCTGACTAAATTTAGTCATGGACAGTTACGTCAAGTAAAACTAAATTCCGACACCTAAATTAGGTGCGGACCGGGTGTATTCTATAACAATGCGCATAAATTTTAGAAATGCCCATGACCCTTCCATGGCCAAGCCCCCTTTTCAACTTGACTTAGAATTTCCGCGCATCACTTTACAGAATATGCTTAGATAGTTGTGCACGTAAATTCTAATTAATGCCAATTTGTCAATAATTACTTGTTAATTGACAATTATCAGCACTGATTGACTTGTTAATTAATTAAGTTGTGTGCGCAAATCCAGAATATGACTGGATTTGTGCGAACAACTTAAGTCACGCAATATAAAATCCGGGGGATTGCGGCTAAATGGCTACACAATATTCAGTGCTGGTTTAGCAGTTCAATAGGACCACATAAATAGCAGTCCTATCTTTAACCACTAGGAACTTAACTGGTTAGTGCTGAATATTGGTTTAACTGGTTAAGTTCCAGCAGCCAAGAATGAAACCGGAAACACTTCACCAATATCGCTCTTTTCAAAGTTACCTAAAAGTCTACAGAGATTTATTTTTTTGTTGCTCTCTTTCTTGAATATACCTACAGATCAATTTTCCCTCTGCAGAAGTTAGTGTTAAACATTTCTTTTAAACAGTGTCTGCCTCAGGCAGAATTAGACCTGGATATTCAGTACAGGGCCATGTCCAGGCAACTGCACTGAATATGTGGGACTGACAATGGAGTTAGCCACTGGAGCTTATGCTGGTCCTGGCTGATGTTCAGCTGGGCCCTGCATAATACACTTATGCAGGTCCTGGCTAAATATCAGCTGGGACCCATATTTTAAAAAATGCCAGGTCAGGATGGCCCTTATCCCATTCCACCTCCCACCTCCCCAGCACTCTAAACACTCCCCCTCTTGATCCCACCTCTCACTCCCTCAAAGGAAATAGAAGGCTGCTCAGTTCTCTCCAGCCCCTCACTTCCATGCCCCCCCCCCCCCAGAGCCTACTTGGAGAAAGTCCCTGGTGGTCTATGGGGAAATCAGGCAGAGTGATGCCCACTCGCTCCAGCCTGCCTTAGACAACCAGGGTCTTCTTCAGCTAGTCCGGGGGGGGGGGGGCTTACAATTGTGTGTGTGTGAGGGGGTTGGGGAGCTAGAGAAGCCTTCTGTTTCCTTTGAAAAGATGGGGAGGGACTACGAGGGGGGCTGCCAAAACCTGTGAGTTTAACTAGGCACTAGGTGATATTCAGACTGGTGGCCTGTAAAACTTTTTTTCTGTCCTAACTTTATGCGCTTACCTAACCAGTTAGCGGTTTGAATACTTCCACTAACCAGCTAGGGCCATGCTGCACCCAATCTCTGCCCCCGCCCATCTCTAACCTCACTAGTTAGGGGCTGGCCATTCAGGGGCACTGTCTGGTTTAGCACCTGCTGAATATTGCTGGTTAGCCCCAACCAAGCAATTAAAATGGCCAGAAGCCTCTCCTGGCTGTTTAAATAGTTTTGAATATCTATCCCCTAGCTTTTCTGTTGGTTTATGAGTAGTCAAAAACTGTAAGACAAAAGGCCCCAATAACTGCCTTTGTTACTAAAATAGCTTTAAACAAATAACTTTGACCTGCACTTGTTTATTTATTTATTTGGGATTTATTAACCACTTTAATGAAGAGATTCATCCAAGGTGGTGTACAGCCAATAGCCAGTGCTGGGCTCAGATACTTCACAGGTACCATGAAGGGGTCTCTGTTGTGAAATTCAAACATGGGGCATGCCGTTTTAAATAGTTGCTATCCTCCTAAATACAGGTGGAAGTGACCATGTGCAGATTTAGGCCATGATCTTAGAAGAAAAGGTCAGCATGTTGTAAAGGTTGATTATAAAATCAACAAATCACCACCCAACAGAAAACATGTAAGGGGAAAAAACATATGTGCAGGAGATATGCATGTGTCAAGTTAAAAAATACTGGAAATATGCACTTGCAATTCTATTTGTGATACAGGAAGGTGGTTATACATATAAAGGGGCCCTTTTACTAAGCCGTGTAAGCGTCTATGCATGCCCAATATGTGCCAAAATGGAGTTACCACCCGGCTACCGCATGGCTCTTGCGGTAACTTCATTTTGGCATGCGTCCGTTACACACATCCGAAAATATTTTTAGATGTGCATATTGGGCGCATGCCAAGTGGAATTTGATGCATGCAGGTCATTACTGCCGGGTTACCACATGAGAATTCACCGCTAGGTCAATGGCTGGCGGTAAAGTCTCAGACCCAAAATGGACGCACAGCAATTTTCATTTTGCCGCATGTCCATTTTTGGCAAAACTAAAAAAAGGCATTTTTTGCAGGTGCACTGAAAAATGATTCTGCGCACGCCTAAAACATGCGTCTACACTACCACAGCCATTTTTCAGTGCACCTTAGTAAAGGGACCACAAAGTGAAGGAGAATGAAGAAACATATTTATGATGGCCCTACTTTCAGAAGCAAAATGGCTTCTGAAGACGCCAGTCAGTGAAACACAGCTTGTGTAGAGCTGTTTATCTGCATACATCAGGATGGGATTATAAAGATCGTTTCAACACATTATGGATATTAACAGTGGACGCAAGTGAAAATAATTAGTATCCAATGTGGCAATCCTTTGGCAAACTGCTTTTGATTTAAGAAGGACATGGAAGAGGATTTTTTAGCGCTATTTTGAATTGACATTGTCCTGATATTGGGAGAGACTATGGGTTGGTTAGTAGATGTTATTGCTTGAAATATGGACAATAATGTATTAAGTCCCACATACTATATTGAAAATAATATGAATGCTTAAAGTTCTATTGATAAGTGTTATTCACATGATTTTGCAATTTGGTATTGTGTGAATGGGGTTTTGTGTTGTAATTAGTGGTATTGAGCTGTATAAGTCCCTAGCTAGTATTGTTTGTGGTTAAATATTGTTGAATAAAGGGAATTATTACAGTTCAGTGGTATAATTTTAGCAATACTATTCTTATAGGCATTTTGATATATGATGGCTCTGCTACCATGTATACAACAGATCACGGAGATAGTGTTCATGGTTTGCCATTGTGGCTTGAAACCTATGAATTTCCGTCCCCACCAGCAAAAAACACTTGTAACGTAAACCGGCCAGCAAGTTCCATGTGAAAAATGATTCTGCACATGCCTAAAACATGCATCTACACTACTGCAGCCATTTTTCAGCGCACCTTAGTAAAGGGACCCCAAAGAGAAGGAAGGAAGGAGAATGAAGAAACATGTTTATGATGGCCCTACTTTCAGAAGCGAGAGTAAATGGCTCCTGAAGACACCAGTCGGTGAAACACAATTTGTGTAGAGCTGTTTATCTGCATACATCAGGATGGGATTATAAAGATCGATTCAACACATTATGTATGTTAACAGTGGACTCAAGTGAAAATAATTAGAGTCCAATTGGCAATCCTTTGGCAAACTGCTTTTGATTTAAGAAGGACATGGAAGAGGATTTTTTAGCGCTATTTTGAATTGACATTGTCCTGATATTGGGAGAGACTGTGGGTTGGTTAATAGATGTTTTACATGCATTTGCATGTTTTGCATCTCATTACTATGCAGGATATCTTATTTAGCACTGCACCTTGCATTAGAGCCCTTTAACACATGTTGAGTGGCAAATAACACAGGTTATACCCCAACATACCTTGATAACTTCCCCCTTACTGTGTTCAAAGCAATGTTGGAGCATATTAAAAGGAACAAAATATATATTTTCATTTTGATTTAAATCATGAAGAAGCTGGGGAAACAAAATGCAGCAAATAATCACATAGCAACAGAACTCTCCCTAACCCTCTGACAAAACCAAGACATATAGCTGATCTATTTATTTATTTTTCTCTAGAAATGGAAAAATAATTATAAAATATATTGCATTAATAAATCAAAGCAGGCACCTGAAATAATCTCATAAAATGTTATGGCCTAAATAATACCCTTCATCAGTATTCTTTGTTTAACATTTTATGTTTATTGATAAATGAAGATGCATTTAAATTATTCAAAGCAAACATTAGCTGCAAGCAAGGAATTAATAATTGATAGGACTGAAGGGGCTCTGTTTTACACTTGAGGGCTAGATAATATTAGCTAAATGTGGAGCTGTAGGAACACAGGGAATGTAATGGATATGAAGGCTTTAAAATTTCAGTGGTTATTGTGGTCTGCAACTTGCTACAAAGACGGAAGCTGTACAACACAGAATGACCATAGATTTCATTCCTAGAAGCTGACACCACAAATTAGGCTTTTGATATACCCAGATTTCCTTACCATTAGCACGTTTAAATATCTTGTTGCAATATCTATACTACCAATGAGAGGGGTAGAGAAGAAAAGCTATTACGGTGAAACCTGAGAATGAGATGAACAAAAATTCAGACCGTAAACCTGTGAATTATGGTGTCATAAAACATTCTCAGTTTCTTTACCCAGGTTTCATAATGTGGTTATTCTGTGAACCAAAGAGTATGGTTTAAGGTACTGCACTAGCATAAAATACAGTATTTTTCCGAGTATATTTCTGAGACAAAATGCTCAGGCAATGCACGAACTGAAGCATATGTCAGCATTCATAGCTCAGAATTTCATAGTACTAATATTTATTAGCACTGTACAATTTGCAAAATTATAATTTCCCTCTTCAGAGAGCTTACAAAAAACTGCGAACAAACAAGGGTCAGATTTTCTGGCTATCTAAATAATCCTGATGAGTTTTATTCACATAAATGACTATAGTTCATAGTCAATTTACATATTTGTATTATCCTAAAAGACTCTCAAGACCCAGAATTCGTAGTTTATGACTTAAATATTGTCACATGGTCACACAGTGATAGGTTGAGTTTGGAATAAATTAGGGACTCCAGACGCTTTAAGTATGCATTGGAAATCTAATCCAGGCAATTTTATGTTGTGATAGATTCCATCTCAAAGGCTAGGATGCCATTGAGCAGGTCTAAATTTCTATAGTTTGAGTCTAGCTATGATTTCTTCCTAGTATTTTATAAAGATGCATAAGTGCCTATACAGCTCAAGTCAACACTTACTCTGATCCCCCAAATCCAAGCAACCTTCAAGAACAGCTACTATCACCTGCGACAACTACACTGCCTGTCTCCTTACATTGAGAAGGCGAGCCTTGTCTCAGTTGTGTATGCCATGATAACATCAAGACTGGAATATTGTAATGCACTCTACACTGGTCTGACTACAAAGTGTTTGCACCAGCTCCAATTGATTCAGAATGCTGAGGCAAGACTAATTGTATTGTACTGGTAGCCAGTGAAGTTTATGCAAAAATGGTGTGATGTGGTCACATCACTTACAAACTGAGTCAAATTTAAAACTCTCTGTTTGACCTTCAAGGCCCTTAAAGGAAATGGCCCAGAGTACTTGAACAAGGGGATCTCCCTCCCTTCAAGATCACTAAGGTCTTCCCAAGGAGTATCTTTAACCACACCCTCTCCAAAGGACATCACACTATGTGATACCTGCAAGTGAGTCTTCTCCGGAGTAGCCCCCACACTCAGGAATGCATTCCCTGAAAGGCTTTGCTTAGCACAAGACTCTCTACTTCAGGAAGCAGGTGAAAGCTTGGCTCATCAACTAGGCCTTTAATGGAAGAAGTAAATGATACGAGCTGCATATATTATAGCAGGACATGTTTATCCACTCCTACCCTAGCCAAAATAATGTTCAAGCACCTTTCTGACCTCTCTTTAACTAGTCCCTTTTTCTTTTGCTCTTGTCACTCTATCTTATCTATCTATATGTTCCATCTTTGCTTACGTCCTATGCTATTAAAATGTTTTATTGTGTATTGTGTTGGCATTGTAATGTAGTATACTATGCCATACTTTGTATTGTTGTTTGAATATTTTTACTACTGTAATTGTCTATTGCTTGTGTTTGACTTATTCTTGCTGCACACCACCTTGAGCGAATTCCTTCAGAAAGGTGGTAAATAAATAAATAAATAAGGCTGGAAATAGGCACCTACTTGGATTTCACACATAGGCAACTTTCAGTGGTATAGCCAGGACTGAATATGCCCCAGATGAAAAACTTCAGATGGGCCCCCTATAATGCCACCTATCCCAATGGAGTGGATACTTGAGGTGGGGGGGGGGGGGCTTTCAGAGCTCCAATAAACAAACCCTGCAAAAAGCAAACCCTTTCTCATTCTATATAAAAAGTGTCATAGGAATAGAAATAGAAACTGAAATGCAAGATATTAGAGATACACATTTTGCCAAAGCTGACATATCACAAGTAATAAATTCACAATCAAATACTTTTTCTATCTCTAGTCTGCACATTGCTTTGGACTCAATATCTTTAGGCTTTTCTTTGTTTTTATTCTTAACTCTTTTTTTCAGGATCTCCTAACCTTTTAGCAACTCTTCTCTCTTATGTCCATTTCCCTTTGCATCCTTCATCTGTCCTCTCCAGCATCTCCCTTCTGTGTTCCTGTCCCTGTCCTCCCCCATGTTAAGTATCTACCCTCTCAGTATCCTTATCTTTCCCCCATATTCAGCATCTCTCCCTATGTCCCTATCTTATTCCATCCTTATTCCCTCTGTGTCCAGCATTACCTTTCTGTGTCCCTTCCTAATGCTCTGTCCCTGCCCAACATCTCTTCTCCCTATCCTTCCCTATCTCTAGCTTCTCCCATCACTCTACTCTTTCTCCTGTATCCCCACCCTGTATCCAGCACCTTTCCATCTCTCTCCCCTGCTTCCCCTACCTCCCCACATTTTTTCTCCTCATCCACTGCCTGTTATTCTTGTATTAGTCCACTTCCTTAGAAACTGCAAGGAAGATAAAGTATGTGAATTTATCTGCGGGGGTGCATAGTATAATTGATGGTCATGATTTGGGGGGGTTTGTGATCCAAAGTTTGCAGCTCTGCTTGTTTATCTCTTTCCAAAAATATAAGGACTAAGGGGCACACAATGTAGCTATTACGTAGTAAATTTAAAACAATTCAGAGAAATATTTCAGGTTCAGGTTATTTTATTTGATTAATCACTTAGGGGAAACGTCAAAGCGGAGAACAACATATTATATAAAAGTCAGGGCTATTGTCTAAAAGGAACTTCATCAACATAAAGGAAAAGAAAGATAACAGCAACAGTACTGCTGATATCTCATGTTCCTAGTGGTACACAATTCCTTCTTTACTGCTAGCACTATAATACTTTAGAAAGGACCAGGTTAAATATCCACAATAAATGTTTCTTGAAAGGGATGAGCCTTAGAAGCCACTTAAAAGATTCAAAAGAAGCTTCTATTCATGGGAAACCCGGTAACTGGTTCCAGATCATAGCCTCCAATTTTTGAGACAACTCTTATGTTCAATTATCCTGGTTTTCAATGGATGAGATGTCTGTCCTACATAAACTTTCAGACAAAAGCAGATCACTAGATAGACCACAAAAGAGGTATTGCAATTAGTCAGGTGCTGTAGAAACAAACGCCGATGTGTGATGAGATCTTCAAAAGATTCTTGCAGCCCCACAGTGATCTCACATATAGTGCATCAGTGGCATCTACAATGACCCCCCCCCCCCTCTTTAGTATCCCTTGAAATCAGATGACCCACATCTGGAGGACTGAGGAGCTCTTTCAAATTCTGTTGCTGAATTTTTGCACAGTGAAACTATTGGACACTTAAGTATTTTCTTATTTCTAATGTTTGGCAGTGTATGAAGATTGTTCCTCTGAACATCCTTGTTCACACCTTGAGACAGCAAAAATGCAAAATGCTGGCCATCATCGGTGGGACAACCTGAGCTACTGGTGCAGATAAGTTTTCAATTTATATCACTTTTGGGTGAGTTCACAGCTGGGGTTCTGCATTGCACAGACCATTCTTTGTTATAAACAAGGGAAGGTTTTTTTTATGCCAGTGAGGTTTGTATCTTTAAATTCTCATTGCTGATATATATCAGAGATTTGGTTCTGAGACTTTTTCCTTCCTTTTGTTTTTGTTGTGCCCAATAAATTGGTCTTTTTTGAAGGAGTGTGTTGTTTGACATTCAGCTTCTGATTGATAACATGATCTTGGAAAACTGCAAATGTACAAAAATGAACCAACACGTATCTTGGATTGATTAGAAAGTATTTCTGTCTGTACCACACAGATGGATATTGAAATGCCTAGTCAGTGGAAATATTAGACAATTCATGCAGAACGCAATGAGTCAATGGATAGTAGAACTGATAGTTGGCAGTGAAGAAGTGGGTCAGGTGAACATAAGGAGAAGTATACTTTAGGGAGACTTGCTTTCACCTTTGGTATTTCTGATGGCTATGATTCCTGTCAGTCATATTAAGAAGACAGGCCTGGGTTACCAGACTAGAAAGAGATCTAATACAATTTCATGGATGACTTGCAGCTCTTTGGAAAATCATAATCTTAGACTGAATTGCTGCTAAACACTGTCTGATTATGCAGGAAACCTAAAGAAAATGGCAGACTCAGAAAATAACTAATGTGATCCTTGGGGGAGAGGCAGCCACAGGAAACTCTGGGAAGCAGACAGTTTCAGTCCTGATGGGAGGGATTCTGGACAATGTAGTCCCTAGCCCTAGCATCATTAGAAGAAGTGATCCAATCAAGAAGAACCAGATCCAGGAGTGGCACTCTAGGATCTGGGGAACCACAGATGTTCAATTATCCTGCTTCGCAAGAGCAGGGAGAGGCAGAAGTGGATGGGTGCAAATCCCAGGGTTCTAGGTCTTAAGCAAAAAAAACCCTGGCTTTCTGTACTGGATTTCTTAACATGTCTTCAGGAAATACACTCCTGTATCCTCATCTGTAAATGTAATGGGAAGTGACAAGAGGATGTGCCATAATAGCATTGTGAGGCTCAAAGCTGAGGGAGAGAAATATGTGGAAGATGATAAGGATAAAGCTGAACTGCTTAACGATTATTTTAGCTCTGTGTTCATGAATGAAAGACCGGGGGTAAGGCTGCAGAAAACAAAGGCTAAAGGGGATGGATGTATGGTAGACCAAGACCTGTTTACAGAGGACTGTGTTCCTGAGGAGCTTGCCAAACTAAAAGTAGACAGAGCGATGGGGCCTCATGGGATACACCCAAGGGTGCTTAAGGAACTCGGAGAAGTTCTATCGGCTCCGCTGATGGATCTCTTCAATGCTTCCTTAGAAACTGGAGTGGTCCCGGTGGACTGGAGAAGGGCGGATGTGGTTCCTTTGCACAAGAGTGGAAGGAGGAGGTTGGGAATTACAGACCTGTCAGACTGACCTTGGTGGTGAGTAAGCTAATGGAAACGCTTCTGAAGAGGAGGATTGTGATTTTTCTTGAACTACATGGTATGCGGGACCCGAGGCAGCATGGCTTCACTAGTGGCAGGTCATGTCAGACGAATCTGACTGTCTTCTTTGACTGGGTAACCAAACAGTTGGATGTGGGAGGGGCGCTTGATGTGGTATACTTGGATTTCAGCAAAGCCTTTGACACGGTTCCACACAGTCGACTGATAAATAAATTGAGTGCCCTCGGTATGGGACCTAGAGTAACTGATTGGGTTAAAAATTGGTTGAATGGTAGGAGACAGAGGGTGGTGGTAAATGGAGCTTGCTCTGAAGAAAAGGATGTTGTCAGTGGAGTACCGCACATCGATTGTAGAAATACCCATAACTGCCCATTTGAAACCCATGGCCATGACCCTTTTTCAACTATGCAACTTAGAATTTGTGCATAGCACATTATAGAATATGCCTAGACAGTTCTGCATGTAAATTCTAATTAATACCAATTAGTGTCAATTGTTAATTGGTAATTATCAATGCTAGTTGACTTGTTAACCTGTGCATTGTTATGGAATAAGCTTTGATTTCCGCACGGAAATCTCAGTGCGATATATAGAATCTGGCAGATAGTGCTACCCTTCCACCAATTTGATCATATAATTTCTGTTGTGGTATAACAGTGACCCATTGGTTACCTTCCTTCCACTATACGTCTCTTAGATGCCTATTATATATATCTCTTTATTTAGTGCTATATACTCTAACTCTCCCATCTCATTTTTTAGGCTTCTAGTATTTGTATACAGGCACTTCAAACAATGTCTTTTATTCCTATTAACAATTTGCACAGCAGTTGACAGTGATAATTTATAATTATTCAAGTCTGTCTGCTCTTTATTTAAAGGCACATTAATGTAATACACTCAATATATGTGAATTATACATCCCCTCTCTGTTGCATGACACCTGGAAAAGTGCAAACCATATGTTAGTTGGGATAACACTCGAGATCAACTTCAAATACTTGCTCTTCATCTAGCAAAGAAAGGGGGAGATAGAAAAATTATGACTTCAGGCGATTTTGCCTTTCTGTTGCAGGCTACTCCTGCTTTAGAATTCACTTTAGGGGGCTGCAGAAGCAGATCTCCAGGCTGTTCTCTCTCTGTCCACATTCCAATACATTTATGAGAAAGAAAACAACAAAAGAAAGACAAACATTTTCAATTAACCTACTGGAAAATTAGAGTGTATTGGTGTAGAGTACATACTGCATGCAAGGCATTATTCAATATTACACTGGTTTGCTAGTTGCCATTACTAATTTCCATATTGAACATGCTCTGAAATACCAATTTTTTTCCATTTGGCCTGTTCCCTTTCTAAAGTGATTCTGTATTTCATAGTTTCAGAGAACAAACTCATCTTGTTTGTAACTCTTTGTGCAAAGTTCAAATATGCAATCACAGAACCCAGTCCCCTTGCACCCTATCTCCACACATAATTTCAATATAAATATGTCAGAGGATTATTAAAAAAGAATTCAATATCAGTCAGCATTTTTAAAATAAAGTTGTCATTCTACTGCTTATACATTCATGGCTGAATAAGCAGATTCAATTACATTAAATACATTTTGGTATTTGTAAATTTCTGCTGTGAACTAAAAATGGTTGATCTTATCTCTAGTGCATTTTATTTTCTGTTGATTCATAAACTGTAATATAATCTCAGAATTCCCCTATGCCAAACAGAACACTGAAGCTATGCTATGCACAGAAAAAAAATTAAAGAAATTGTGAGATGGGAAAAGAAGCCCATTCTACAGCTGTGATCCAATGAACCTAGAAATGTAAATTTTCAGATGAAATCTATTGTAAAGCCCTATTTAGAAAATGCAAATGCAATTTCCCTGGGCTGAATGTTTTCATTGGCCTAGAATCAACTACAGAGAGAATGCTCAGTTACTTCCCAAAATGGAGCATGGGATCCTCAGTTACTTCCCAAAATGGACCTTAAGATCCTTGTGTGATGTTTCCTCCAAGTTCAGGAGCCAGCCATACCCAGCGGTCCCTTCATAGTGGATGCATGGGATAGAAAACACCATGTTACTATGTGATGTGGAAACACTTGTAGCAGAGTACTTGCTTTTTTTTTTTTTTTAGGAATAATCTGCAACTAATCTCCTTGTGTGTTCGAGGCTATGTAATGAAGGATGGACCTGTGTCCATCACTGCTACAAGGTGTTCCCTTTTTTGTAGTTATGTAGGGAAATGTACTCTGTTTTTAATCTAACTTTTTGTGTGGCAGTAGTGCTCGCCAAGGGGGGTCTTTTAATATGCCACGGTAGCATTTTTAGCTCATGGTAGAAATCAGCAGGCAGTAAACGCCAAGACACCCATAGGAATATAATTTAGTGCCAACTGATTTCTACCGTGAGCTAAAAACTCCACTGTGGCTTAATAAAAGAACCCCAAGTAAAGTAGAGGGAGCCCTGAGGAGTTCTAGGTTGCTAAATAAGAACAGAGAGCTTCTTTGCAACAAAAGAACAGTTTTTCTAGGCCAGCTTGGCAGAATGTAGATTCAGAGGAGGTCCATATGGATAAAAAGTAAGAGAAAAAGTGGCATGAAATCATATAGGTCTCTTTGAGAAGCTCCAAATCATTAAAGAGAAGAGAAGGGAAAATTAGGTTCTTACCATGATGATTTTCTTTCCTTTAGTCATAGCAGATGAAGCCATACGTATGGGTTGTGTCCATGAACCAGCAGGGGGAGATAGAGAGCACTCAACTTTTCTCAGTGCCTCATGGCCAGCTAGCTCCACTGCCTCTTCAGTATTTGAAGCTTCCAAAGCAGTATGGCAAACCGCAATGGGAATAACATGAACTTTCCTCACAGCGAACGATGGCCCCTTAACAAGGGCATGAACGCAAAAAAGGAGGGAATGCACTCATCCTCCTGGAGGGAATAAACTCATCCTCCCAAAACATGAACTGGAGGGAATGAACTCATCCTCCTATAACTGTAACAAGAATCCTGAAGACTGTTTTCTGACTCCCCAAGGAAGGAATATAACTTCAGGAAACACGAACAGCACCTAAAATCAGAATTTATTTTATTTGTACCCCACGCTTTCCCACTCATGGCAGGCTCAATGCAGCAGGCAATGGAGGGTTAAGTGACTTGCCCAGAGTCAAAAGGAGCTGCCTGTGCCGGGAATCGAACTCAGTTCCTCAGGACCAAAGTCCACCACCCTAACCACTAGGCCACTCCTCCTCACTGCAATACAGACAATCATACAGGGAGGGCTCATGGCTTCATCTGCTATGACTAAAGGAAAGAAAATTATCATGGTAAGAACCTAATTTTCCCTTCCTTGTCATCAAGCAGATGAAGCCATTACGTATGGGATGTAACAAAGCAATCCCTAAATAGGGTGGGAACAAGCCACCCCATGCGCTAGCACCTGTGCTCCAAAACGCGCATCCCTCCTGGCAGCCACATCCATCTTGTAATGTCGGGTGAAAGAGAGCTTAGCAGCCCATGTTGCAACACTGCAAATCTCATGAAGAGATAGTGCTCCAGTTTCCGCCCAGGAAGAGGAAATCGCTCTTGTGGAATGTGCCTTAAAGGCTTCAGGCGGAGCCCGGCCAGACAGCAGATATGCTGAAAAGACTGCTTCTTTGAGCCAACGGGCAATAGTGGTTTTAGACGCTGAAGACCCTCTGCGAGGACCTGCAAACAGCACAAAAAGATGATCAGAGGTCCTGAAAGAATTTGTAATTCGCAGATACTGCAACAGAGTCCTGCGCACATCCAAAAGGTGCAACTGCCCAAATGAACCTGGAAACTCTTCCTCAACAAAGGAGGGAAGAAAAATAGGCTGGTTTAGGTGAAACGCTGAAACCACCTTAGGCATGAAGGAAGGTACGGTCCGAACCGTGACCCCTGACTCTGAGAATTGCAGAAAAGGGTCTCTACAGGACAGCGCCTGGAGCACTGACACCCGTCTCGCTGAGGTAATGGCCACTAAAAAGACGGCCTTCAGTGTCAAATCTTTCTCTGAAGCACGCCGAAGCGGTTCAAAGGGAGCCCCCTGAAGGGCCTTCAATACTAACCCCAGGTTCCAAGCTGGACAAGGTGCCCGCACGGGAGGACCTGGCTTGCCCCATTTGGCACATATCTGCAGGAATACATCATCTGCTAGTTCCCACTCCGCCTGCTGATGCCTGCTTAGATAGTCGGCTTGCACGTTGCTCTGACCTGCAATGTGAGCTGCTGACAGAGACTGTAGATGCAGTTCGGCCCAGTGGCAAATTTGTTCGGCCTGCGCGGCTAGAGCTCTGCACTGAGTGCCACCTTGTTGATTTATGTAGGCCACTGCTGTCATGTTGTCCGACATCACTCGGACAGCCAATCCTTCCAGGGTCACTTGAAAGGCCAGAAGAGCCAGAAACACCGCTTTCAACTCCAGGCGGTTGATAGACCACTCCGACCCTGGGCATGCTTCCCCTGGCAATGTGCGCCCTAGCCCTTCAGGCTGGCATCTGTCACCACTAGGCACCAATCGGGGAGCGCCAGCGGCATTCCCCGCCGCAACATGCTGTCCGAGAGCCACCACTCCATACTGAGGCGGGCCGCAGGGAGCCAAGAAAGTCTGCACTGATAATCCTGAGATACTGGAGACCATCGTTTAAGTAGAGAATACGGTAGAGGTCTCAGGTGCACTCTCGCCCATGGCATCACTTCCAAGGTGGCCGTCATCGATCCCAACAGCTGGACAATGTCCCAAGCGCATGGGCGGGGCATCCTCAGGAGCAGATGGACCTGATTCTGAAGCTTTCACTGCCTTTGCTTGGGAAGAAACACATAGCCTGAGGCTGTGTCGAACCTGGCCCCCAAATATTTTAGAGATTGCGAGGGGGTCAGGTAACTTTTGGCCATATTGACGACTGAAACCACTCTGGCTGTAGCTAGATGACTCTCTTTTTCTGAGTCTGCTCTGATGAGCCAGTCGTCTAGGTACGGGTGAACCCAGATACCCTCTCGCCTGAGAAAGGCAGCTACTACCACCATTACCTTGGAGAAGATTTGGGGAGCTGTGGCGAGGCCAAAAGGCAAGGCCTGAAACTGGAAATGTTTCCCCAGCACCGCAAACCGCAGAAACTTCTGGTACGGGGGCCAAATTGGTATGTGCAAGTAAGCTTCTTTCAGGTCCAGAGACGTGAGAACCTCTCCTGGCTGGACCGCCGCAATGACGGAGCGCAGGGTTTCCATGTGAAAATGCCGCACTCTTAAGGACTTGTTTAGCTCTTTTAAGTCCAGGATCGGGCGAAAAGACCCGCCTTTTCGTAGCACCACAAAGTAAATGGAGTAGCGGCCTAGACCTTGTTTGGCAGGAGGCACCGGGGTCATAGCCCCTATCTAGTACAGACTGTGCAGAGTCTCCTCTACCGCCGCCCGTTTGGCGGCAGAACCGCATCGGGACTCCACAAACACGTCTCTCACCGGGGCATTGAATTCTATTCGGTATCCGTCTCTGATCAGGTCCAAGACCCACTGATCTGCGGAAATTTTGGCCCACACCTCGAAAAAGAGGGAAAGTCTTCCTCCAATGACAGGAAACGAGGAGGGGGCTGGCGCACCATCATTGAGAGGGTCGCCCCTGAACTCCAGGCCTTGAACCGGCAGCTGCAGAACGTTTGTCCGAGCGAAAGGAGTTTCTCTGCTGAAAGCGGGCACACGAAGTGAACCCAGCAGCACGCCCCGGGCGGTACCTTCTAGCTTCACGGAAGCGAGGTCTGTAAGAGGAGCAGACCACCTGACCCTTAGAGGAAGGCTTTGGTCTATCTTCGGGCAAGCGCTGAGGTTTGGAATCCCCCAGGCCTTTAACAATGTTTTCCAGCTCCTCACCAAACAGGAGAAGGCCTTGAAAGGGCAACTTCACCAACCTTTGCTTAGAGGCCATGTCCGCCGCCCAATGTCGTAGCCAAAGAGTGCGGCAAGCTGCCACTGCTACAGCCATTTGCTTAGCCGAAGCTCTGACCATATCATAAAGGGCGTCAGCCAAAAAGGACAAGGCCGACTCCATTCGCGGAGCCACTTCAGATAAGGTCTCCGCTCCATCACCGGGCTGTTCTACTGCCTGCTGTAACCAAGCCAGGCAGGCTCTAGCAGCATAACAACTGCATGCAGATACCCGAACAGTGAGACCTGCCAAATCAAAGGACCGCTTCAGAGCTGAATCAAGCCTGCGGTCTTGAATATCCTTCAGGGCAACACCTCCTTCAATAGGGAGGGTAGTTCTCTTTGTCACAGCCGTGACCAGGGCATCCACTTTAGGCATTGCAAAGCGAGCCAAATGTTCCTCACTCAGAGGGTATAATTGCCCCATAGCCCTGGCAACCTTCAAAGGTCCCTCGGGGTCAGCCCATTGAGCCGAAATAAGCTCTTGGATGGAGTCATGCAAAGGAAAGGCTCGAGCAGGCTTTCTGGTACTAGCCATCCTTGGATTAACAGAGGAGGCTGTGCCACTCCCAGGATCTTCAATCGAGAGGGCTTGTAAGGCATCTGAAATAAGCGCTGGCAGCTCCTCGCGGTGGAAAATCCTCACCGCAGACGGATCATCAAGATCCTGTGGCAATTCTGCACCCGACTCTGGCTCCTCAGCCCAAGAAGTTCTGCCAGACCCCTCAGAATCCTCATAGCCCGACCACGGGGGGGGGGGGGGGGGAGAGGGGGGTGCGCCACACTCAGAAGGGGAATTATCCCTTCTGCGTTTATCAGGAGGATAAGAAACAGGCAAAGCCAACTCCAAAAGGCCAGGATCCACCGGGGGGGGGGGGGGGGGGGGGGGGCAGGCAGAGGGTCCGAAGATCCCTGTGGAAGAGCTCTTTTAAGCATGTATGCCCTATGCAGCATTAAAACAAAATCAGGGGAGAAAACCGCTCCCTGACCGCCCGGATCCTGCCCAGGGCTTTCAGCTCTATTATTAGCCTCACTCAGAGGACCCTCCCCCCCCACCCAGATTCAGGGCTCTCCATCACAACGGAGGCCGCGTCATGTGGAAAATCCAGAATAGTGTCCGCTGCCAGCTCAGAGCGCAAAAGATCGCCACTCGCCATGCTCGGGCCGACTCTACCGTCTGTACAGCACGAATTACAGAGCCCCGCTGCTGATCTGCGCTTGCCACATTTAGAACAGCGCTTTACAGTCTCCGCAGCCATCGCCGAAAACGGCGGTAAAATTCAAAAATGGCGGTTCGCACCAAAAACATCCCGATCGCGGGCCCACCCTGGAGGAGTCAGAAAACATTCTTACCTCACTAGACCGAGTATCACAGCTCCGGTCCTGCAGAAGAATCTCAAGAAAAAAACCTCTTTTCCAAGATCGCTGCGCTAAAGCGCGACGCAACTTTAATTATTATTTTTTTTTTAACGCTGTGAGGAAAGCAGAGGCAAAAGAGGTAAATAAAAACACTCCAGAGGCTCAGATAAGTGGGAAAGGCAGGGAAAGGCGAACCAATGTGCCTGCATCCACTGAGTGGGAAAGGACAGGGAAAAGCAAGCTAATATGTCCACATCCACGGGGGCATGGGTAAGGCAGGGAAAGGGCTGACCTATGTGCCTTCAAAGTGAAGCTGCTATAGCCTCTAATACCCCGGCTAACAACTGGCAAGCCAGGAGCCACCCCCAGGCAGATTTTTGATGGAGCTCGAAGAAGCTGCAGCCACCCTGCTTGGGGAGATAGAGAATACTGAAGAGGCAGTGGAGCTGGCTGGCCATGAGGCACTGTGAAAAGTTGAGCGCTCTCTATCTCCCCCTGCTGGTTGATGGACACAACCCATACTAATGGCTTAATCTGCTTGATGACAAGGAAAGAAAGGATTTTGGATTTAGCTTAGGCTTCTTTCCTTGAAAGGTTGGAGGGATCCAGAAGTTGTATCTTACTAGATAATAAATCCAGATTGCAATATGCGACTGCACCACAGTGTAGCCCAAGCACACAGTAAGGGCATAATTAATCATTTTGATAATTTTCTATTTGGGGAGTGTAATAGAATGAGCAAGCATAGGGTTAGCAGCCTTTAAAATAACTTTTTAATCATGTGTTCAAAAAAATAAGTAAATTAAAAAGGAAAACTCTGCAAAATTCATTCCTTGTTTTCAGAGGATGTGGTAATGGTGGTTAGTGTATCTGGGTTTAAAGAAGGTTTGGACAAGTTGCTAGAGGAAAGTCCATAGTCTGTTATTGAGACGGACATGGGGGAAGTCACTGCTTGCCCTGGGATTGGTAGCGTAAAATGTTACTACTAATTGGGTTTCTGCCAGGTACTTGTGACCTGGATTGGCCACTGTTGGAAGCAGGATACTGGGCTAGATGGACAATTGGTCTGATCTAGTATAGCTATTCTTATTTCTTAATTCTCAGTGTTGGTTCAAGCACTGGTCTTAATTCATCTAAACTTAAACTTAAATTTAAATTGAACAGTGCTCAGTTGTGCATATTACTTATCACTACGAGTGCTTTACTTAGTAATATAATCACCCACACATCACTGCACTGTGACCCTCCCTACCTCCTTATTGTCTCTTAATGATTTCTTTTGCTTTATACAATCTCCTTTACTTCGTTGATATTTATGATTTGCAAATATACTTATCTCGAGGTGGGCCTTCGGGTCTACATTTTCTCAGTGTTCGTGATGTGATAAAATCCTCGGAGTAGATAATTTGCATGAAGTGCTCGTGCCGCTTTAAAAACTTCTTCTTAACATCTAGAGTCCATATATTCCGCTCACTGTAAACAAACATTGACTATCCAGGAATAACACTGGCAGTGGTCACAGGGGCGTAGCCACGGGCGGGCCTGGACGGGCCTGGGCCCAGCCACTTTCCCTCCAGGCCCGCCCATCCATGATCCCACATCCCCACCGTTCCGGAGCGCTGAAATTTGAAGCAGCGCTGTGCTCTGCATGCCTCGCTCGACGACGCCGGTCATAGTCGCGCCGCTGCGCGTCAGATGCGCTTTGCTGAGCCGCCACTTCAGTTCAGCCGGCACAAGAAGAAAAACAAGCGCGGGGCCGCGCCGCTGCAGGCATGCGCTGTCGGCTCTGCCTGTCCTCTGCTCCCGGAACGAGAAATTGACGTCAGCGGGGGCAGAGGATGGGACAGCTGACAGTGCATGAGTGAAGGCTGCTGCAGGCGGCCCCGCACTTGTTTTTCTTCTTGTCTTGACGCTGCTGCTGCTGCTGCAGAGGGCCAGAGTGAGAGAGGAAACGTGGCTGGTAGGGGAAGGGTGTCCGAGAGAGCAGAGGGGAGAGAAAAAAAGAAGAGGACGCTGGAGAGTACAGAAAGAGAGAGCGAGAGATGGGGAGAGAGGGGGCGTGGAAAAGAGCAGGGGGGAGCAAGAGAGAGAGAGATGGGGAGAGAACATGGAAAAGAGCAGGGGAGAGAAAGAGGGGAGAGCTAGAGAGAGATGGGGAGAGAAGGGACATGGAAAAGAGCAGGGGAGAGCCAGAGAGAGATAGGGAGAGAAAGAGGGGACATGGAAAAGAGCAAGGGAGAGACAGGCTGCTGGGGAGAAGGAAGGGGAACAAGGGGGATACCCTGACTGGTCAGATGGAGAGACAAAGAGGAGAAATGCTGGATAAAAGGAGGGTGAAAGAGGAAAAATGCTAGAAGGAGGGGCAGAAAGAGGGAAGATGCTAGATGGAAGAGGGGTACAGAGAGAGAGACAGATGAGTAGAAAGATGGGGGAGAGAAGAAGGGGACATGGAAAATGGCAGGAGAAAGAGAGAGAAGCTGCTGGAGAGAAACTGGGGGAGACCTTAGCTGGTCAAATGGAGAAATGCTGGATGAAAGGAGAGAGAAAGAGGGAAATGCTGGAAGAAGGGAACAGAAAGAGGGAAGACGCTGGATGGAAGGGTAGGAAGAGAAAGAGGAAAGCCACTGGTAGGATGGTGGGGAGAGAGAGGACATGCTGAATGGAAAAGGGTAGAGAGATAACTGTCTAGAAGGAAGGGGAGATAGATGGAGACAATGGATGGAAGGATTGGGAGAGGGTAATAGGTGGAAGGATGGAGAGAGAATGAGGGATGACACTGGATGGAAGGGTAGGAGAGAAAGAGGGAAGATGCTGGATAGAAGGTTAGGGAGAGAAAGAGGAGACGCTGGATTCAGAGAGAGGGAGAGACACTGAAAGGATGGGGAGAGAAAGGGGGAGAGGATAGAGTTAATGAAAGACTGCAGAATAAGAGGAAGGGGCATGGGGAGAACAAAAGTGAGGAAAAAATGAAAAGGGATAGGTAGATGAAGTAAAAAGAGGGAAATTAAAGAATGGATAGTAAGATCAGATGAAAGTTCCGGAGCGCGGAGCTGCCTGGAATGAATGGCGGCTCCCGCTCAACTGCCTGTCCAGGACTCTAGTCCAGCCCACCACCACCACCAAGTGCACGCCATGCAGTGCACGTCTTACAGGAGGGTTGCGGAGCGGAGGTGAGGAGCACGAGCCTGGCCCTGGAAGGTTCTTCTTCATGATTCGACATTATTTTGAGGCGAGCCCAGCAGGAGCCGGTAATAAAAATTTAAATACTTTTTTTCCATCATAATTTTTAACATTGTGTGACGTGTGCTGTGTAAATTTTATTAAATTGAGCTAGCTGGGGCCTGCTGCCTGCCTGGGGCTGGTGGTCACTATTAAAATTTATTGTTGGGGAATTTCTGGGTTGGGATGGGCTCCTCATTGCCCTAGATAATATGGGTGGGTACTATATATATATATATATATATATATATATAGTGCCCACCCATATTAGCTCTGGGCCCAGCCAAATTATCAGGTCTGGCTACGCCACTGAGTGGTCAGCAAAATGTTCACCACCACCAGCTGAATATTTACCCCTAAGTCTTTCCATACTTTATTATTTATTATTATAACCCAGTTTCACTCAGAATTGTATGAGAGCAGTCCTGTATCAGAAGTACAATTCTAGTGGTGGAATATACTAACAAAGCCCTGACAGAAGTAGAGAAGAAATACTCTGAATGTGAAAAGGCCTTGTTGTACACTGTTTGGGCCTTGCAACACATCCATAGAAAGAAGTTGATTGTAGAAACCAGGTGATTCCTCAACTCACAATGTTGCTATGACTGCAGATTCGAAACTGGAAGTGAGTGAACCTCCTCATCTCCACCTGTATAATGAGAATCTTTGCACTAACTGTCCTAAGGTCTACATAGATGGATGTGAATATTGTAGGGAGACCAATCTCAAACTGGTTGTATGAATTGGTGTGGTGCCTCAATTATACTCAGTAATTCTTTGAAATACTGACTGAAAAAATTAAGGCGTCGTGGGATAGGAGGCAATGTCCTTCTGTGGATTAGAGGGTAAGGTTAAATGGCCATTTTTCCAAGGAGTGTGAATAGTGAAGCACTGCAGGGATCTGTACTAGGACTGGTGCTATTTAATACATTTATAAATGATCTGGAAATTGAAATGACGAGTGAGATGATTAAATTTGCAGATGGCATGAAACTATTCAAAGTTGACAAAATGCATATGGATTGTAAAAAATTGCAGGAAGACCTTAAGAAACTGAAAGACAGGGCATCCAAATGGCAAAGTGACGCACCTTGGGAAGAATAATCCAAATCCTAGTTATCTGATGCTAGGAGTCAGCACTCAAGAAAAAGACCTAGGTGTCATTGTAGACAATATGCTGAAATCTTCTGCCCAGTGTGCAGTGGTGGCCAAAAAAGCAAACAGGAGGCTAGGAATTATTAGGAGAGAGATACAAAATAAGATTATTATAATGCCTCTGTGTCCCTCCATAGTACGACCTCACCTTGAGTATTGCGTTCAATTCTGGGCGCCGTATTTCAAAAAAGATATAGCAGAATTAGAAAAGGATCCAAGAAGACCGACTAAAATGATAGAGGGGATGGAATTCTCCCATATGAGGAAAGGCTAAAGAGGTTAGGGCTCTTCAACTTGGAATTAGTGTATGTTGAGCAGGAAACTACTGTGGAACCCCTCAGTGCATCCCACGGTAGTACTCTTTTACTGCTCATTAGGCCTACCGTGCCTTAGTAAAAGGACCCCCTTAGCATTGCACATATAATTGCTATTATAGAATACTAGCACAATTCTGCATATACAGGCCTAATTTCAAGCATAAGCACTTAATGCCATGTCAAAGGCTGGTAGAAGTTAAGCGCATAAATGTTAGTATTCTCTAATTTGTGCACATACCTGCTAGGCACACCCATGACCTCCCCATTCCTTTCTCATGTCCACACCCCCTAGCAGGTGTGTGTGATAGATTTTGGACACACATTTTATAGAAAACTGACTAAGGGCAGTTATGCGCACAACTGCTAATTGACGCCAATTAAGGTCAATTATAATCTATTATTGCTCATTATACCAATTATCAACTCATTACTGACCTTATTCTGCAACTTTGCACGTTAAGTGGAAAGTTGGGCATGCAACTTTATAGAATTTGGGGGTATATGTGTACATATAAACATAGCTATGAATATCTATGCATCTCCTAAAGTTTTATGAAAGATTTCTCTTTGGGGTTCTATTATGCATACATGTCTCTATCTACACCATGTCTTTATTTTCTATTTAATGGGGGGGGGGGGGGGGGTCAGTATTATACCACACAAATGATTCCATAAACATACATATATACATGTCCTGCATATATTAACTGCTGATTTGATTTCACATCACATATACTTTCTTTATTAGATTACTGTTTTAATATTATGTTGCATATATGCTTATTGCTACTTAGTAGCTCGACAAAGCCATACATTTCTAATGCTATGTATTTCTGTAGAGTAGGGTTGGCAGATGCTTTCATCTAGAATTAGGATTCAATTACACTAACATCTTACATACATTTTCTATTCCTACGTTTCCATGCATTATTGTAACTTTAAGTTTAAAATTACATTCAGTTTATGCATTGAAGTATTTTACTAAGACTATACCATCTTAGTTTTATTTTCTTTGGCTTTCATGCGTCTGTATTCTAACATTTTTATTGTTAAATGTAATATTACTTACTAAACTCACTTTAATACTGAATGCTGTATTGCTGTCTATACACTCTTATCACTGATGTAGTGTATCATTCTGGGTATAATTTGAAAACCATGACTGATAACAAAATTGTATATAAGGCCATAGAGGGACTCATCTAATTGGTTCCATCTCTGCCTCCAAACCTATTCTATCTTGCCTCCAGCTACTATTGTGGAAAAGAGGACTCTACTTGCAGGATAGTAGAATGGAGATGAAGGTCTTCCAGGACAAACCACCTCATTGGCAGAGTGTAGTGGAAGATGGCAAGAATATTAAGGGAAGGTGAAATCATTGCCATAAAATCTGTTTGAGAGGCTTAGATCTTGAAGAAGAATATCTCACAAAGCAGTATGAATTGACACAAGAAGACATACAACAAAGAGATGTTTGAGTACTGAATGGATGAGGGTGTTTGATGAGGGAAGGAATCAATGAGAGAGTAAATGAGGGGAGGAGGGATGGCGAGGGTGGAAATTAATAGGTTACTAACAGAGGGGAAGAGGTGATAGATGTATATTGATAGGGGGATATGGGAGAGGAAGGATGGCAGGTGCACAAGGAAGGGCGGAAAAGGGGCAATGAAAGAATCAGCATGAGGGGAGTAGATTTGATATTTCATAAAAATAAGGTCTATTTTGGGGAATTGACCTGGGAGCTTGGCTTATTTAGTGGTAGGGCATGGAGAGGTGGAGGGTAGGGAGGAAGTGGAAGAGGGGGAGAGGCAGATGGGAAGGGAGCAGAGGAAGGTAAGAGAGAAGACATGGGATATAAGGAAGAGGAAGTGGGAGGGAAGGGGTCAGAATGTGAAGGGGGTAGATATCACTGTTAATTCAATTATGAAACCTGACAAGATCATGACTTGGAATGTGAGAGGTTTGGGCTCACTCATTACATGGAAAAAGATTTTGGGGGCTCTTCGCAGCAAACTCTATGGATAGCATATTTGCAGGAACAAAATTTAAAAGAATTATTACAAACACATAATGTAAACACAGAGGAAACAATAATAGGACATTCATCATGTGGACACTGTAAGTCTTGTTCAATCATGTTGAACACTTCTATATTCCACAATCCAAGAGATCAAAAAGACTACAATTTAAGATTCAATACAAACTGTGCTAGTAATTACGTAGTATATGTCTTGCTTTGCCCATGCTGTAAAATATATGTAGGGAAAATGACTCGACCACTGCATATATGGTTGAATGACCACAGATTGAATATTTTGCATCAAAAATCAGAAGCACCGATGATGTCACATTGCATTTAAAAATCACATTCACTAGAGGAATTTCAATGTAGTGTGATTGATCACATCAAGGAGTACATATGAGGGGATGTGGGAAAAATTGCTACAGAAAGAACAATTTTGGATCAATAAACTTCAAACAATGAAACCGCAAGGTTTAAATATAGTCATAGACTGGAAAGTGTTTTTCTGACCAATCATTTTTCAGCAGCGTTTTCACTGGTACGGGAGTATTAACGTCTATTTAAAAGTCTAGCTGCCATTTTAGAATCAACTGCTACATTGGAAAATCTTTATGTAGAAGAGGGAATGGAAAGAGTTGACTGTATATTATTTGAAAAAATGTATAAATGATTTAGTAGCTGTAAGTACGAATAAGCCTCAGAGCCACACAATAACAATACATGTTATGTTTGGCACACCTTGAGACAGAAGTGGAAGTGCCGTGCTTTACTTTGAAATGAATTATGGAAATAAAACACGAGTTACGTTTAATAAACCTACTGTACCTTCAGGCATAAGGGCAATTGTAGTGGTGTACATTTGGGTACAGTAGGTTTTTGGTAGATTTTGGAGGGCTCCTCAAACAATATAAGGGGATAACAGTGAACAGTGAAATGTATACCTGGGACCACAGTGCCCCCTAAGGTGGCCATTGCTCTGCTGGGATGTCTGTGTGGCCAGTCTACTAAGAATGCTGCCCCCCCATACATCCCAATGGCTTGTTTTTGTGAGTTTTTCCCTTGGACATTTTTTTTCCGAAAATGGTCCTAAAAGATAGACGCACTAGACACAAAAATATCACGCAAATGGCAACAAAAAGTTGTTTTTCTGGTTTGAAAATGGCCATGTTCGCTACTGGATTTTGGATGTTTTTCCTAAAATGTCCAAAATCAGATTTAGAAGTCTTGTCAAAAATGTCCCTCTATTTCAATAGCTTTATAAGATTCAGCCAGGATTCCCTACAGCATTGCGAACCACTTTCAATGATTTTACAAAAAAATCTTGAGGATCCTATTAAATTGAAGGATTGTATCAATAAACTGATGGGAGTCTTTAGGAAAAATAAATAACAAACAATGGCCATTTTATCTCCTTGGAACTATGGAGACATGAAAATATCCGGCTCGATATTCGATATCCCATCTTGTTTTCAACTGAATATGTTACCCGCAGAATACCCTTCTCACAAAGCTTCATACACACTGTTGCCTAATTTTGTTTACTTCTCAAATACAGATAATCTTACTCTGAATGATTTGAAGGTTTAACCTGAAAAGGGTTTCTTATAGACAACCAGAGAAATAGGGAAGGGATGTAGGCATTTGTTGAAAAACCAGATACCATAGACTCGACAGATTGTGTTTTGCCAAAAAACATGCCTGCTTCAGGAGTTGAGTATCTGTATGAGCGATATCCATTGTGTTTTAAAATTAGTAAGAGAAACCAAACCAACAAATACTCAAAACTGTCAAAGAAGTCATACTGGTTTATAGTTTATTAAAACTTGATATACCGCTGTTGCAACAGCATTGGTCACAGCGGTTTACATATACTAAAATAACATATAAACATAAAAGAAAGGAACGCCATAATTTGATAAGATAGGTTCACACATACCAAAAGGCCATTCATACTAGAAGGAATTGCTGAGATGCCAGGGACCATGCATGCATGACACCAAGTTCAATGCCAGGCCATGACTGGGTCATGACCAAAGGCAAGGCAAAAAAAAATGTGTTTCTAAAAGTGATTTGAATTTTGCAAATTATGGTTCCCCTCTAATAACAGGAGGGAGGCCGTTCCAGAGATAAAAGGACAGAAAGAAAAACGCAGAAGATCTTGTTGATTCATAGTGAGCTATTCGAGGTGAGGGTAAAACAAGGCAATTTGAGTCAAGTGACCTCAGGGTGTGAGTTGGGGTATAGGGTATAGGGAGAGAAGATAGATAAGAAGGGGAGCCAGTGTGAAAAGCTCTGTGTTAGACAAAGAATTTTAAACAGAGGATGATATAAGATTGGGAACCAGTGCAGGGATGCAAGAAGCGGTGTAGCATAATCAAATTTGCATGCTCTAAAGAGTAAATGAGCTGCAGCATTCTGCAGAGTTTGTAATCAATGACGTATAGAACTTGAAATACCAGAATAGAGCATACCGCTGTAGTCTAATCGCGAGACCAAAAAAGCATTTAGAAGGGTTTGTAGAGAAGAAGTGTTGAGGTAACTGTGAATGGACCAGAGTTTGTGCAGAGTCAGAAAACCTTGTTTAATGACTTGTGCAATCTAAGGTTCAAAGACAGTTTAGAGTCAAGTTGAATGCCCAGATAGTGAAAACTGAGAACTGCTGTAATAGGCCTGTCTAAGAGATGCAGGAAAAGGATTAGTACCAGTGAAACATGACGCTACAGTCTTAGAAGTGTTAAGAATAAGTTAGTGCTTAGCTAGCCAACCAGACAGATCTGTCAAGCAAGATTGAATTGCCAAAGAGCCGGAGATAAGAATGAAGTTGGGTAAATCAAAAGAATGTCATCTACATAAAAGAAAATACGAATGTTGTGATCCTGAATTAGAGTAGCCAAAGGGCTGAGATAAATGTTAAATAACAATGGGGAGAGAACGGAGCCCTGCAGCACACCACAAGGCAGAGAATGCTAAGAGGAAGTTGAAGTTGGGGTCTGCACAGTAAATGATCAGTCAGAAAGTAATGAGCTGAACCACCTAAGAACTGAGTCGCAGAGGCCAGTTTCCCATTTACTGTTCTCAAGTGAGTCTACGGTATCTGGTTTTTCAATAAACGCCTTTTATTACAATCAACCTCTGGAGTTTCCTTTGTTTGGTTGACCTACATCCCTTCCCTGCTTCTCTGGTTGTCTCAATGATTCCGTAGGGAATCCCTCCTTGATTTCTCAGAAAATGGTTTTCATATGCCAACTAGATAATTTGTAATCATATTTAATTGTCAATGTTAACTCCAATATCAACAGTAATTATTTAAATCTCATCTCTCTTTCTTGTTACTTCTCTTTCTTCTCTCTATTTCCTTTTTTTCTATTCTTTCTTATTGTTTCTTTTCTTTCTCTTTTTTTTCTGCCTGACATTTGCTTGTACTTTAAAATCTGTCACATCTTGATCCATTAATCTAGTCATTGGATTCAATTGCACTGTCTTTACTAGAGGGATTATTCTAGTATCTATTTATTTATATCCAACTTCCATCAGTAAAGAATCTAAGAAGGTTATAATAAGATGATAATACAAAGATCAGAGAACAGACATATCCCTATTATATTATGTCACACTTCAAGAAAAAGGTGAGCTCTTGGACAGTAACTGGGTCTGACTACGACAGGTGAGTCACTCAAACTAGGCACAGCACTAGGTGAAGTACTAGGTAAGGCTTGACAGAAGACAAAGAATGCATGACTTGAACTTGACAAGGCAGATAATACTAGCAGGACAAGGTACACAAGTCTAGAACTGAATCCAGGAAAGGCAAGGGACAAGGCAGGAGCAAGAAACAGAAAAGACAAGGCTGGACAAGACAGGCAGGGCAAGGATTGGAACAAGGGACAAGAGAGACAAAGCTAGAGCTAGAACTAGAACTAGAGACAAGGCAAGGCAGGAACTCAGAGACAAGACAGGGCTGGAGCTTAGCAGGAACTCAGACACAAGCAGGACTGGAACTTTGCAGGAACTTGGAGACAAAGCAGAAGTGGAGTTTGGCGGGAACTCAGAGACAAGGCAGGACTGGACCTTGGCAGGAAATCGGAGATAAGGCAGGACTGGACCTTGGCAGGAAATCAGAGACAAGGCAAGGCTGGAGCTTGGCAAGGCAAGGGCTCAGAGACCAGGCAAGGCACGACTAGAAAATGAAGACAAGGCAGGAACTTGGAGACAAGGCTTGGCTGGAATGTGGCATGGAAGGAACTGGAACAAGCAGGGCCCACATGAGGAGACCAGAAGACCTCTTGTGAAGGCCTCATAACAGTTTCCCAGATGCCCTTATCAAGGGCACAACTGCCTTCATCACAGGAAGGCTCCTCCAGGGTTTTGCGCCACTGGCCCTTTCAAAGTAGGATTCCTGCACATGCCTAGGAGGACTGCCCCCCCCCCCCCACCAGTGCAGCACGGAAGGCAGAACACTGGGTCAAGGAGCACCCTGGAGCATCAGGGACGCCCAAGGCCCAGAAAGACCACAGGATCCTGTCCCAGCAACAAGTCAGAGGCATGGCCAAGCCGTGACATAGTATTAGTTTAAATATTTTCCAAAAAGATAAGTTTTTAATCTTTTACAAAACTGTAGGTAATTTGAAAGATTATGTGCTCAGTTATTGAATTCCATAGCTTACTATCTTGATAAATAAATGAGCTTTTTTGTAACAAACTTTTTTAACCAATGGAAATCCCAATAGTAGAGTAAAATCGAGAATTCTTCCAAAAAGCAGGATAAGCTATTATTTGAGTAGGAAAAGAAAAACAGTTCCCCTCTAAGGTTTTAAATACTATACAGTTTTAAATTCAGCACCTGCATGCAATGGTAACCAATGTAGGCTTTTAAATAAAGGTGTCACATGATCAAATCGGGAACATTCATAAATCATTTTAGCTGCAGTATTCTGTAAAAGCTGTAATCTGCTAGCAAGCCTTGAAATTAAACCAACATGCAAAACATTACAGTAGTCTAGAACAATAGCCCGCAGTAGAATATGAAGTGATCTAGAAAAAATACAAGCCTAATTGTTCTTAATTGATGCAATATAAAGAATATTTTCTTGGTCAAATGGTTTATTTGAGGTTCTATCATTAATTAAGTGTCTAAAATGATCCTCAAGACCTTGGAAGATTTTTCATAAGATAATTGTTCACCTGAATAAATTGTAATATTAAGAGGAACCATTGACACATCATTACTGAAGTACAGTAGTTTTGTCTTGGCTGCTTTAAGTTTTAATAGATGTTGTGTTGCCCAGGAGTGAGTCATAGAGATGCAGCCAGAGATCGAAGCTTGTAATGCCAAAACGTTTGACGTCATTGGAATTAACACAAATATATCATCTACATACGGACAACCAAAATATCCTGTTAAATCTAAAACTGAACCTAAAGAACTCAGGAACACGTTAAACAAAATCAGGGATAGTGGTGAACCCGGTAGAACTCCAAATTCCAAGCTCCAACTAAATGAAAAAATATTCTTCTTCTTAACACAATAGGATCTACTTAAGAAAAAAAAAAAACTCTATAGACCAATGATTTTGTGGGGGGGGGGGGGGGGGGAGGAGATATATACAAAGTGCTTTTGCAAGGTGAACAGAGATTTATTTTTAGATGGCAGACAGACATTAACCCCTATGGGGTTAAATCAAGAAATTGATTTGTCAGGTTTCCTATAGGAAAGATCTTAGTAATGTTTGTAACCCCACTAAATTTGTAGTAAAAGGAATCCATATGTTTTGCATTAGGATGGATATGCACATTTCTATTTCATTTTATTATGTATTTATTAAGGACATTTTGTTTGATTGTTATATTTATGTTTTTAGGTAGTCCAATATTATTTCTTGTGATATTTATGGAATGATGTTTTTATTAATGTATTTACTTAGGGGGGTCATTTACTACAGTGCACTAGCATTTTTAGCACGTGCTAAAAATCAGCTGGCATCTTGGCCTTTACCGCCAGCTGATTTCTACAGTGAGCTAAAAACCTACCACGGCTTAGTAAAAGACCAACTTAGGTAGTTATATAAATAGCATGTCTCTTTTAGAAAGATCAGGGGCATGGTGGTCTCAGCATTAAATATGAAAACCATAAATAATGTATCAGACCATGCATGCTGCTTGAATTTCACCGATGGTTCCATAAAGAATTTTAAAGGCTTTTCTCAGATGCTCTGATACAAGACCAGCATGAATCAAGCAATAAATAATTCCTGGGGACAAATAGCAGAGAAACATTTAAAGCTCATAATAGCGCAGGATGGAACTGAACCTATTTTATCTCCTTTCTCCAGCAGGCACTTTATCAGACAGAGATTCTGAACAGCTTGTAGGTGCAACAATCCTCATTGCATGGGCTGTCACACACATAGGCAACATTTATTAGGAAAACGAATGACTACTTTCAGTCATAGAAATCAGATGCATATCAATCCTGTAACAACATGAGGGCACTGGAAGATGAGGGCCAGGGATGTAAAAAGGAGCTGAGAAAACCAAGACCAGCAGGTTGGACAAGCAGTGAGTTCAAATTGATGGCAGAGGTACAGAAAGGAGCCAAAACTAGTGATAGGCTCATATGGAGCCTGCTTCTGCAGCAAAGCTACAGAAAAGAGCCAGGACTGATCACAGGGAGCTGAGTGTCGCATTTTGGACAAAGAAGGAAACTAGGATTATTTGCCAGATTAAATGTAATGTGGTCAAGCACAAAGTGATGCTCTTAGGGAAACTTTTTCCTAACTGTGGGATCCTTTTTCTAAACTGCAGTATAATTTGTACTTACCACAGCTTAACGTGGAACTATACCACACAGTAGATGCAAATTATACATGACAACCAGTTGGGGTGGAACCAGAATTTTCTAATGCTGATCCCAAGTTAAAGTGTCAATTAGCATGTGATACCTTGCTGCAGTTAATGCGGGAGTATTTACCACCTCCTCTTTAGGAGGAACTAAGGGGCCCTTTTACTAAGCTGCGGTAAAAGGGGGGTCCTGCACTAGTTGCGGTGGTCGTTTTTCCAACGCAACAGATCCCCTTTTACTACAGTGGGTAAAAAGTCCAAAAAAGAAATGGCTGTGCGGTAAGTTAGCACTTGCCGTGCGGCCATTTTTGGAGGAAACTCTTACCGTCACCCATTGAGGTATGCTAAGGGCTCCTGCGCTAACATGGCAGTAACCAGGCAGCACATGATGCTGTCCGATTACCATCGGGTAACCCCCTGCAGAAATATTTAAAAAATATTTCCACTAGCGCTGGAAATGGCGTGCGCTGGGGGGATGGAACTACCGCTGGCACCCACGGTGGGCTGACGGTAGTTCCAGGTTGCCACGCAGTGACCCTTTAGTAATAGGGCCCCTAACTACTCTCACATTAACTACACATTAGCCATATAGCTTGTAGTAAATGTAACATGCAAGCTGGCTAACGCTTCTGTGCCCACTCTCTCTTTTTTTTAATGTATGTTCACATTATCTATTACACACATTTCAATGCAGCACAAAGAAACCATTTCAACTCACTAATGGGGAGAGAAAACAGCACCAAAGAAAATTAGTTAAATTAAATGGCTATGCAAAAGACAATACTTCCAACAAATTACCCTTCCCTGATTAACTTGTATCACATGTCTAGGCAAAAAAAATAACACTTTCATCAGATTATAAGATAGCTAACACCTCTTCGCGCTGAAAGCAAAGAACAAATTAGAAAATTCAAAATACGCAGATTCTTGTTTCTGAATTGATTCTCCAAAATTTTTAATTGCCTATAGAGGGCTGAACTGTCCGTAACACCTGATGTTACTGCTGCATGTAAAGTCCCAAGTTGGAATTCAATAGATGACATTCAGTTCCTCATTTTCAAAATTCTGTTATCAGTTTCTTCAATGCAAGAAACTACTAGACTAGAAAAATTACAAAAGTTCAGATAGTGGACTTGTCATGAGGTCCTCCAAACCTCAAACAATCCTCCAAACATCCTTCAAGGTCACTCCAGCAGGAGGAGCAGTATATTCACTTCTAACTTTCTAACTCAAACTGACAGGTTTTATAGATTTAACCAGAGAATGCATTAGTGTGGCTGATGATAAAGTAGGCATTTTTTGGTCCAGTACCAATGGGAAAGGAGAACCAGTCTGGGTATCACTTAATCCCACCAGACTCAAAAAAAGGAACAGACAGATGTGGGGTAGGTCTATCCCTCCAAATAAGAGATGCTCTTGAAATAAGACAGGAACATCATGTTACCTAAGAGGTCTCCTGATTAGGCAACAAATGTTTGTCCGTGGGGCCTGTTATTCAATGAGGACCAGAGGATTTGCTCTTAGTTTTCCCTTTCCCTTTTTACCATTGCTTCATAATGCCGATTTTTAAAAAAGGTTCCAGAGGTGATCCTGGAAATTATAGACCAGTGAGACTGATGTTGATGCCGGGTAAAATGGTAGAGACTATTGAACAAAATTACAGAGCATATTCAAAAGCATGGATTAATGAGACAATGCCAACATGGATTTAGTGAAGGGAAATCTTGCCTCACCAATCTATTACATTTATTTGAAGGGGGTGAACAAACATGTACATAAAAGTGAACCGGTCGATATTGTGTATCTGGACGTTTGACAAAGTACCTCATGAAAGACTCCAGAGGAAATTGGAGAGTCATGTGATAGGAGGTAGTTTCCTATTGTGGATTAAAAACTGGTTAAAAGATAGAAAACAGAGAGTAGGCTTAGATGGTCAGTATTCTCAATGGAGAAGGGTAGATAGTGGGGTTCCCCAGGGGTCTGTGCTGGGACTGCTGCTTTTTAACATATTTATAATGATCTACAGATGGGAGTTACTAGTGAGGTAATTAAATTTGCTGATGACACAAAGTTATTCAAAGTTGTTAAATTGCAAGAGGATTGTGAAAAATTACACAAGGACCTTACAAGACTGGGCATCTAAATGGCAGATGACTTTTAATGTGAGCAAGTGCAAAGTGATGCATATAGAGAAAAGACGGCTGAGGGGAGATATGATAGAGGTCTATAAAATAATGAATGGAGTGGAATGGGTAGACGTGAATTGCTTGTTTACTCTTTCCAAAAATACTAGGACTAGAGGGCATGCAATGAAGCTACAAATTTGTAAATTGAAAACGAATCAGAGAAAATATTTCTTCACTCAATGTGTAATTAAACTCTGGAATTTGTTGCCAGAGAATGTATTAAAAGTAGTTAGCTTTGAAGGTTTAAATAAGGTTTGGATGACTTCCTAAAAGAAAAGTCCATATACCATTATTCCACTCGCGCAGCGCTGCAACTCCCCACATGGATGCCAGCGATGTGATTTGTTGATTGTCAGTGCTCTGCTCTCGACATCATCACGTTGGACGCGAGGGCGGGGCGAACACTCATGGGCAAAATTTGATCTACACCACCACGGATTTAGAACGTTGGGACTTGTGGAGGCTTCATTAGAACGTTGGAGGTGCGTTTTATATAGAGAGATTTACCTTTCAGGAAAATGTTAAAGTCCCATTTTTTCAAGCAACTTTACCCTAATGGACCAGCTTAATTCCACCAGATCACCTACGATACTCCTGCTAAGACGTCGATGTTTACTCTGACCCCAATGTTATATTCAATCCCTCATCTTCTTCCCTCCATCCTTTACCATTTCCCTCCCATTCTCCTTCCCTTTCACCTATCATATCCTTGTCTACCTTCCCTATTCTAGTTCAGTACATTCTTTTCACATGTCCTTTGTAATGCCTTTCATAATGTAAGTAGTTATGATCATCACAATTTATAATACTGTTCCTACATTTCCTTGTTTTTACTGTAATATTTACCATGTAAGATGCTTTCTTTTACTATGTAAGCCGCACTGGACCTGCTGTATGTGGGAAAGAGCGGGGTACAAATGTAATAAATAAATAAAATGGTCTTGGGAAAAATCCACCGCTTATTTCTAGGATAAGCAGCATAAAAATATATTGTACTGTTTTGAGATCTTGCAAGGTGCTTGTGTCCTGGACTGGCCACTGTTGGAAACAGGATCCTGGGCTTGATGGGCCTTTGGTCTGTCCCAGTATGGCAATACTTATGTACTTACATAAAAACAGCAAAAAGATGTGAAAACAAAGTACCTGACAAGGTCCAAAATCAAAATGAAGAGATTCCCCAGGCTTCAGGCTCCTCTTGGATTCTGATGAGGCTCCAAAGGGGCCTATACCTTAGGCTAAGCCCCTTCAGGCCACACCCCTGTGGTCATGCACCTGCGGCTGCATGCTGTAGGAACAGGCATGCTTTTGATCACTTCAGTCATCCCTGATTGATGATGTGACAGTGGCCAACCAATGCTGCCTCTCAGCAAAGGCTTCCAGCGATGATCATAATTCATAAGTCATAATTCAAATCCTGGGGTAATGTGACAAGGCACAGTGTCCTGAGGATCAGCATAGTACAAAGTAAACAGATGCACAGGTCCAAGACTCTTTTTCAACACAAAAATGGCATCAAACTTTCAGAGAATGTCAATCTCACTATACACATACTCTCTAGGGACCGACACACAAATGTAGTACAACCTCGAGTGCCCCAGACCTGATCCCGCTGTACCACACAAGAAGATCCATGGTGCACTGGAAAAATTATACTCAGGATGCTGCGCTTTGTCACATTACCCCGGGATTTGGATTATGACTATAAGATCATCATTGGAAGCCATTTTGTGAAATCTTTATTGATCTATACCCATAGGCGCCCGCCCCGTATAAGAGGCTTGGGGAGGCTAAGCCTCCCCAGCCCAACCATTACCTTCCCCTGCCTCCTTCTCAAATTCGGTGCAGGAAAGAAGTTCGTCGTCAGAACAATTACAAAACCTCCCCCTGTAAATGAGATGCACTTCCTGTTGCCCTTCCGTTCCGGTGGCAGAGCCTTGCTGTGACTATGAGCCTGCCTGAGTGCTGGAGCACGTGGCTCCATTATTTACAGTCAGTTACCGACCGAGACAGGGAGGGAGGGAGCGGAGGCAGCAGCAGATCAAGCAAGTGCCGAAGAAGCAGGTAAATGTTGAGGGGGAGGAGTATTTGGGTCTCTTATTTATTGCTTTGTTTTGCTTAACTGAGAGGGGGGCAAGACACTGTGGCAATGTTGGATTGGGGCAGAGAGAGAGAGAGGGTTTATAAGTCAAAATAAAAATAAATGTTTTGCTTCATGCAGATCCTTTTGTTTACTAACAAAATACAAACCAGGTACTACAAAAACGTGGATACCATAATAATAGTGGAAGCTTGACCTCGCATTCAGTTCAAATGCTATAAAAATCAACCATCAGTATTATGATATAATATTTATTTTGGAAGGTTCTCAGAATGTTGACTCACCCAATATATGACTGTATGTCATACCCTGTTTCCCCGAAAATAAGACATCCCCTGAAAATAAGACCTAGTAGAGGTTTTGCTGAATTGCTAAATATAAGGCCTCCCCTGAAAGTAAGACCTAACAAAGTTTTTGTTTGGCCCCGATGGGACATGGACACAGAAACCTTCATTTTTTTTTGCTGCAACCCAAAGACGAAATAACATTAAAGTAACGCAAGAAACAAGACTGAGGTGGAAAATCTATTGTCCAGCGGACTCCTACCATCCTCCTTCACGCTTTTGTGAAGATCAACTACTGGTAAGTGAGCCCGGAAAGAAAAGAAACATCCCCCTTGCAGAAATAATAAAAGAAAATGAGTAACCGAGCCCTTTTGGCGCTGCTGCATCGCCCAAGGGCTAAGTTAGACTAGAAGGATGGAAAGTGTTGCGAATGTACAGGAGGAGCGCATAAAGCGCCACCAATAGGGAACGGGGTTCCCGTCGAATTTTTTTAAACGTTTGTAATACGGTAGGGATGATCCTGTGCCCTAAGCCCTCTCACAACCTCCCGAGACTCCCAGCCAGAGCAGCCCGGCCCCACATTCCATTACCTTCCCTAGTGCATACCCCTCCTTCATTCCCAGCCCGGCCAGGGCGGCTCTGCTCCTCTCGAGTCCTGCGGTCACTGTGGGCAGATAGGCGAGCCACGGCCTACTCCTGCAGGATACCGCCCCCCGCTTCAATACTGTTCCTGACCGCCACAGTCCCCCTACTACTCCCGAATAAGACATCCTCTGAAAATAAGACCTAGCACATCTTTGGGAGCAAAAATTAATATAAGACACTGTCTTATTTTCGGGGAAACACGGTACTAACAGTCTCTACGGGTGGTTGAGCATCTCAATCATTGAACCTTTCCGTGGTTTTTTATTATTTTATATCTCTATCATGACTTAACCAAACCACTCTAAAGTGCTCTAAATAATGCAAATAATGAAATACACAGCGTTAAAACTTAATAGGGCTATAAATGTCAAGTGTCAAGCTAACACTCACTGTTCCACTAATCCTCAAAGAAGACTAAAAAAAAATTTGTTTAACATAACTAAATGGGCTATAAGCCCCTAATGCAGTCCATTGGTTTTCTTATGTTTTGCTTTTGCTGAACAGGGAGGAGGGGCAAGACAGTGGGGCAATGTTGGATTGGGGCAGAGAGAGAGAGAGAGAGAGAGGGTTCATAAGTCAAAATAAAAATAAATGTTTTGTTTCATGCAGATCCTTTTGTTTAAACATAACTAAATGGGTTATAAACCCCTAATGCAGTCCATTTTGTTCTTGTGATGACTTATACTGTGCCAAAATTGAAAACTCTTATCTCTGCCTGGTCATTAATAAAAGAGCTCGTTGTGAACGCTATCCACCCTAAAAGGCTGTTTGTGCATAGTGTTTTGTGGTTGAAGGATTGTGTGTTGGCCTTACTGAAGTGACATCAACACTTTAATTTAATTTTAGTTTGTTTGTCATAACATCAGACATGATTTTAGAATATTTTGGAGGATATGATGTTGAATTGTTCCATAGATGTGTATGTGATTTAGTGATGGTAAGTGCTTGAAATAATTGAGTTTAAAATATGATATGTCATTTATGATATATAAATCCATTTTTACATGCACATAGAAGCATTTCTTGTCAATAACCAGCAGCCCTTCCTTGGGACTCAGTCTCTTCTCCACCATGACAAAATTATATACTGAATACACTGCAAGAAAACTTTCACTTGCTAACCTTCAATCTCACTAATTAAGATGGTGCTTGTAACTTTTCACATTTGGGATGTTGTACTTATTTTTTTTTCTGTGTGTTGACAATTATGGATGTAAGCCCAACCCCTAACCCCAGCCCCTTTAGCCTCCCCAAACAGTTGGGCCACCGACCGCCTATGTCTAAACCTCTGATGCAGGCCAGAACACCGAAACACAGGCCGTGTTGGGTTCTTGAAAAAAAACTTTGGCTTCTACTATCCTTGCCTCCTTTTGCTGTTTCATCTGAGGTTCCACTTCACTGTCAATTTGTTTTTTTAGTGAACTGTAGGCAGCTGCAAAGATTTTATAATAAGCAGGTGAAATTGGCAAAAAAGGCATTTTATTCTGTTATGGTGAGCAATGCTCTGGTGCAAATAAGAGAGGTTTGCAATTCTATATAGCCTTTCAATGGGCCTCCAGATCAAAGACCGTAATAAGTTGCAGATAGTACAAAACACGGCAATCAAAATCATTAACTCTCTCAAAAAATATGACCATGTGACAACTTATCTTAAAAACGCTCACTGATTACCAGTTCCAGAGTGAATCACTTATAAGATACTACTGCTAGTATTCAAGACTCGTAGCCTAGAAGAACCTAATTATCTTTCATGTCACATAGGGGCCCTTTTACTAAGGCCCATAGGCGCCTACATGTGTCCAGCGTGTGTCAATTTGGAACTACCGCCCAGTTACCATGTGGCCAGGGTGGTAATTCCATTTTTTATGCGTGTCCAATACTCAAATCAGAAAATATTTTTTATTTTCAACCGCACAGCGCTAAGCAGGTGGTAATCGGCAGTGTACACGAGCTGATGATTACCGCCTGGTTAATGCGTGAGACCCTACCCTTAATTCAATGGGTGATGGTAAGTTCATTAACTTCACTATGACAATGTGGCAAATCACACTACCTTCAGTTTGAAAATGGACAGTATGTCATTCCCAATATCAGAAGCCCCGTGAGAAATATTTCAGGGAGACTCCTTGTCACCACTCTGATTTTGTATTGCATTTAACTCTGAGTACACTTCTTAACTCTTTGGGTTACGGATTTAGCCTGAATTCTAGAAGTGACAAAGGCACAGAGGTAACATCATAGCTGCTATTTGTAGATGGCTTGAAGCTCTACAGTTCCAGCAATCAACATTTGGCAGAACAACTTCATTTAGTAAAAAGCTGTTCAGATGACATCAGGATGTTTTTTTGGCCAGGATAAATATGCTAAGGCAACATTTCTAGGAGGAAAATTAAGAAAAAATGAAAGAATTTCTCTCACCAATGACTGTGCCATCAAGGAACTTGAATAGGAAAGGGTATATAAATATCTAGGAGTATAGGAAGGAGTAATGGTCCAACAAAGTACTGAGAGCAAAGAGTATTACAAAATGTTAATTTGATACTAAAATGTGCTCTAACATCAAAGAATAAGATACAGGCCATCAACCCGCTTGCAATTCCTGTATTCTTGTGTAGCTTTGAATTGTCTATAATTATGTATGCCAAGACTGTACATTCCTAGAGCTTAAAGGGGGATAGGCCCCATAAAAATAGATATAGAGCTACCATCTTAGGCCTCCAGATCCAAACACACAAAAAGTGCTGCAGTATGACAGCAAGCGTCCAGAATTTAGTCCCAACTATTAAACTTGGGCAGGTGTTTTGAAGAACAGAAGGAATGAGTGAGAATCCACCTGTACGTACAACAATGGAACTAACAGAATATGCAAAGCAGGAAAATAGCCCCTTTAAAGAAGCTGATCAACAAGAAAAAACAAGTGACAAATGCCAAATTCAGCAGGAAATAAAAAGTATTACTGCAGAAACCATACGTGGATCAAGCCTGCACACATGAGTGAGGTTAACTGAAGCCTAAGGATAACTGATTGATAGCTAAAGTTCAGGATAGCAGATTACAAATGACATGGTTCACAACAAGCAAAGCAAAAACTGGTACAACCAAAATTTGTAGAGCAGGAAACCACTATTCATCTCGTAGCTGTCTGTGAAGTGCTGATGGCAGAAAAATCTTTTATACGGAAAGGCACTACAAACTGGCATATCTCATTCATTGGAAAATCTACAAACCTTACAACATCATTGTACCAGAAAAACACTGGTATCATGACCCTAAGGGGATCTTTTACTGAAGTTTAGCTTGAGTTATCTGCAGCAGGGCCTATTTTATTCCTATGGGCCCTGCTGCAGGTAACTCAAGCTAATCTTTAGTAAAAGATCCCCTAAGAGAATTATGGAAAATGAAGAGATTATGATCACATGGGTCATCCTCATCCCGATAGATAAAAAGCTGGTGCAAGAAAACTGGACATAGTGGTAAAAGAGAGAAAGACTATTATGGCATTAATCATAGAGGTGTCAGCCCCAAGCAATTACTCTGTGAATGAGCTGGGGAGAGAGAGAGAGAGAGAGCGAAAATCCTAAAATTTCAAGAAATGCACTCCAAGATCAAGAAAATATGGCAGATAAATACAGAAACATTTTCCATTGTTTTGGGTGCCAGAAACTTGATCAAAAAGAATTTCCAACCACATCTCAATAGGTTGCCTATACATGTTACATCTTACAAACTACAGAGGGAACGCTCTCTTTGGCATGATGCAAGTTTTACAATAGGTGTTAGCAGTAAATTTAAGAGACTGAGATCACAGTCCACATGCCCTGGCTTACTCCAGAACAACATAGATCACAGAGATATCAGTCCCAAGCATAGGCGCCCGGTATAAGAGCTTGGGGAGTCTCATCATTCTCCGATGTGACGTCGACACGCCGTCTTTATCTTTTCCGTTCTTAGACCCGTCCTCTCCTCTCTCTGCAGTGCTCTGAGTGCTGCTGGCCGGCTCACCATCACCTGAGCGCTATGCCCAGTTCCGACGTGCCGCGTCCCTCCTCCTCCTCTTCTTGCCTACTGATTAATGATGCGGGGATCATCCCGGATGGGGTCAGTGAGTCAGAGCTCGCGCAAGGAAGGGGCGATAGGTGGATGCATGGATCGGCGGAGCCTGGGTTGACTGACGCTGACGATGTGTGTGACTGGGTGGGATATTCATGTTGATGTGCTTCTTTCTTTGCCGCCTCAGCCAGTCAGTCTTCCCTACCAGAGCGATGCAACTTCCTGTTCCACGCGGGAGGGGCCATCACTGAGTATGGAAGGGAAGGCTCAACGACGCTCAAGGCTGGTTAACAGTGGTTGTCTGAGGTGTTCCCACTTTCTTCCCAGACCCAGACCATACTAAGGAAATTGTGGCATGCAGTGCACGTTGGATTTCAGGGAAGGTAAGTGCTGACTCTGAAGGTTTAAGTAAAAAAAAATATATATTTTGTTTCATACAGATCTTTTTTGTTTAAACATAACTAAATGGGCTATGAGCCCCTAATGCTTTTGGTTTTCCTATATTTTGTTTGTGATGACTTATACTGTGCCAAAATTGAAATTTGAAAACTGTTATCTCTATCTGGTCGTTAATAAAAGGAGCTCATTGTGAATTTCCACCCTAAAAGGATGTTTTATGGCTGTACATGAGAATTGTGATATGATCCCATGTTTCATATTGTTGACGGTCTTCGGTCTGTGATGTTGTCCGTTTGGGTGGTATATGGTGTATTAGGGTCTGCGCAGTGTAATATTTATGGTACAGTAAGGCTCTGAGTGTGTTTTTGCACAAAGTTGTGCATAGTGTTTTGCAGTTGAGCGATTGTGGTTAGTATATGCTTTGAGCAACCACTTTATTCTTTGACATATGATACATATCTAATATCTAAATTTAATAAAAGGTATTAATTGTGACTATTGTATTTTTACTTTTTTTTTTTTCTGTGTGTTGTCAGACAATTATGGATGTAAGCTCCGCCCCTGACCCCACCCCAACCCCACCCCCTTTAGCCTCCCCAAACAGTTGGGCCACTGACCGCCTATGGTCCCAAGTGAATACTCTGAATGCATAGAGAAAAAAAAATCTCCAAGTACCAAGAAATGCAGTCTGAGACCAAGAAAATGTTGCAGAAGATACAGAAATATTTCCCATTGTTTTTGAACGCCACAGACCTGTTTAAAAAGAATTTCCAAGTATACCTGGATAAATTGCCAATACATGTGGAGGGGCATAATCGAACGGAAACGCCTATCTCTATGGGCGTTTATCTCTGAGAACAGGTCCGTGAAGGGGTGGGCCGAACCGTATTTTCGAAAAAATGGACGTTTTTGAACTGGGCGTTTGGTTTTTTTAGCGATAATGGAAACTAAAAACGCCCAGCTCAAAAACGTCCTAATCCGAGCCATTTGGTCGTGGGAAGGGCCAGGATTCATAGTACACTGGCCCCCTGATATGCCAGGACACCAAGTGGGCACCCTAGGTCAGTGCGGTGGACTTCAGAAAAAGCTCCCACATGCATAGATCCCTTACCACGGTTGCTGAGCTCCCAACCCCCTCCCCCAAAACCCACTACCCACAAATGTACAACACTACCATAGCTCTTAGGGGTGAAGGGGGCACCTACATGTGGGTACAGTGGGTTTTGGAGGCCTCCCATTTACCAGCACAAGTGTTACAGGTAGGGGGGGATGGGCCTGGGTCCACCTGGCTGAAGTGCACTGCGGTACCCACTAAAAGTGCTCCAGGGACCTGCATACATGCAGGCCTCTAGGACTTGTTACTGCTGTATAACATTGGCACACCAGTTTACACCTGAAGACAAATCTCTCCGAAAACGTCCTTTATTGGAATAAGCACGCTTACTCACAGTTAACTGCAGATCAGAGGTTGTGCCCCACCACTGGCAACGAGTCTCCCTGGTAGTGAGATTAGCAGTAGGTCAGAGCTGGCAGAATGCTGTACAATGCCCTCTTTCAGCCACATTCAAGGGAAGAACTAAGTTCTGTAATGTGGCTAACACAGGAAAGGGAACTAAAACTGGCTTACAAAAATGGCCACTACCGCATGGACTACAACAGGAAACACAACAGGGCACACTCTGACCCAGTAGGCAGGGGGAAAAGCACCATGGGAGAGTCTACCAACTACCAACATCGTGAGACTATAACACAAGCTAATGAAATCACGGAGCCCAATCAGGGCCGGTCTTAGGCAGAGGCGACCAAGGTGGCCGCATAGGGCCCCCACGCTTAAGGGGGCCCCGCACCTCAACTCTGCCTCTCCGACCGACCCCCACTCGGAACGCATCATGATTTGATCCTGCTCAGCCGCTCCTGCCACCGGTCCGGTGCCCACCCCCTGCTGAGCCCGCCGTCAGCTCCCGCCTCCCCGGACCCCGACAGTTAACTTACAGCTTAGGCCCAGCCCCCGACACACAGTTGCAGGCTTGCAGCGACAGCCCCAGCCCCTGACAGACAGTTGCAGCGATGGCTCACCCCAGCTTTTCACTTCCTACTCAATGTCCCGCCTTCTGATGATGAGGTATTTCCTATTTCCACGAGGGCAGGCGGGAGTCACTGAGTGGGAAGGGAAAAGCCTGGTCGGAGGTGAGCCATCGCCATTGCTGGTGCGAGTTTGACGCAAAATAAAATAAAGTGGAGGAAATCAGCCTTTTATTTTTTAGCACCTTCTTTGTTGAATAACCTGCCCTCGGAACTTAGATCTGAGCTCTTCCTTCCATGTTTTAAAATCCTGTTGAAGACCAAGACCTATTACTTTCAACTGACTTTCAGTTGGCCTCCGGATTGAGCATTTTGTTTTCCCCCCTGTAATATAGAGCAATTGAAGCTTTGCTACTTATAATTTTAACTTATTGTATGATTGAATCACTTGTTGAATTTGTCTTTCCTATCCTAAAATGGAGTTCTTTTCCTCGCTATATTCTTGTTATTATTGTTGTTGTAAACCGCTTTGACCTTCTTAGACAAGTTGATATATCAAGTACCAATTAAACATTGTGGTCCCACAGGGAACTCAGCTAGATTAGTGGGTCCCTGTAGAAAGGTTAAGCTAAGCAGATCAGGGTGCACCCTTGTGCTACAGCTTCATTTGTCTTTATTTGAAATTTCATAAATAAAACATTTTCTAAAAATGGAATAATCTTTTCAATGGGGTGGAGCTAGGGTGGGGGCGGAGCTAGGATGGGGCCCCACCAAATTGGTCTGCATAGGGCCCCGCACTTGCTAAGACCGGCCATGAGCCCAATACCCTACACCCACCACAATGCAATGCTGATGTGACCCTGTAGTGCACCCGAGAGCTACTTCTGACCCAGGGAAAGGCTGTCAGAGGATCGAACATATTCTGCTGTCATGGAGGTGGGTACGGCATTTGAGGCTGGCATAGAGGCTGGAAAAAAAGTTTTTAAAGTGGGGTTTTTTTGGTGGGAGGGGGTTAGTGACCACTGGGGGAGTCCGGGGAGGTCATCCCCGATTCCCTCCAGTGGTCATCTGGGCAGTTGGGGCACTTTTTTGGGACTTGTTCGTGAAAAAAAAGGGTCCAAAAAAGTGACCTAAAATCGCGGTAAAAACGCCTTTTTTTTCGATTATCAGCTACAGACGCCCATCTCTCCTCAGCTGATATCCACGCCCCAGTCCCGCGTCCACCACACCTCCACCACGCCCCTGTCAACTTTATTCGTTTCTGCGATGGAGTGCAGTTGGAAACTGCCAAAACCGGCTTTCGATTATACCGATTTGGGCACCTTTGCGAGAAAAACGCCCATCTCCCGATTTGGGTCAAAATATAGATGTTTTTCGATTATAAGCTGGATAACATCTTAAGAACTACAGAAGGGGGTCCTCTGTGGCGCAAAGCAAGTACTGTGGCGAGAATAGCAGTAATTTTGAGAGACTGAGAGCAAACTCCACACATCCTGGCTTGGCTGTCATAGTATATGCAAAACTATCCCATTTGGAGACATTGCTCCTGAGCTACATAGTTCCTGCTACTCTAACAAGACACACCTTACCATGTGTCATCATATTGAAGCCCCGATGCTCAAAACTAAACGCAGACACTAGAGGCCATTAGTGCTGGACTATTGACTGCATTTACCTGGGCAGAATGTCCAGAAATCTGAAGTGCGAGAAAAAATGAGCGCGCACAGATGACCAGCCCAAGTAGCATGCTAATCTAGTTAAGCTGCAGAAATACAAATGTCACCAATAAAGTTGATCTTGTGACCACTTCCTCAGTAGAACTCTCCAGTATTTGTGTGATATTCAAACTATCAGAGGAAACATCCACAACCGAGGCAGCATTTGGAGAGCTTGAACGTTGTCTAGGTACAGAAAGATAACAAATCTAATGAACAAATAGAGAATTTTAATAGGAGGTTAAATTTGCGCTTCTTGAATTTTCCCAAAGCCCCTGGGATTTCTCCTGCAGATTGCTTCAGAAAGTATCTAGTGGAAGTTTTTAAATTTTCCTCAGATAATAATTTTGTTTCCTCTGAACAAAATTTGTTACATACCTGTTAAACTTGCAGGAGGCCCAAGTGAGGCCTTGGTGCAAAAGGCACAAGTGGCTCCTTTAGAGGATTTGAATGTGTCAGCATTACTAGAGACATCTCTGCATGAAACCCTGGAGCGGATAACGTTGATTTCATCTTTTGTGTTTGAGCAGGACCTGAACACTGTTTTGAGATTGCATTTTAGGAATTCTCAGACTCTTTTCTGCGGAAGGAAAGTCTGGATTTAACCAGATGTACCCAAACAGACTCAGGATCATAGGAAGGCCTTTTTGGCTTTACGCACAAAGTATTATCTTTGGGGGCCTCCTTTTTACTAGTTTATCCTTGTAAACGTTTGGTAAAGTTTATGGAAATGAAGAATACATTTTTCCAACATGAGCAATTAAGATCCTTCTTGGATCTGAAGATCACAAGTAGAATGTCCTAAACAAGCTAAACTAAAATTGTGTGGGTGGGATTTTTAATGGCCTTTCTTAAATATTGTTTTACTTCTTTTTGACCTCCTTGTCTTTTAACCACTCCCCCCCCCCCTTTATTGTGGTCTAAGAAGGAATGTTTTTTGTTATAACATAGTAACGTGAGTAACATAGTAAATGACGGCATATAAAGACCTGTACCGTCCATCCAGTCTGCCCAACAAGATAAACTCATTTTACATGGTATGTGATTCTTTATATGTTGTGAAATGTTTTTTTCTTCATATTATTGTTACTTTCTGCTTTTCTTAAGCAAGCGTCTAAACTTGTTTTGTTATTTGGAAATTATAAATAAATAATTAAAAAAAAAAAAGAAAAATCATATAAATGTAACATTTTAAGAAGTATTGAATAATTCACATAGTAACAACAATATTTAAATGTGTATGATCTATATCCTGCAAACAAAAAAAACAGCACCACAGACCTTTAAAAATGGAACACAGTTCTTTAATGAATGAGCCTTGACAAAAAGACCCGACACGGGCCGTGTTTCGGTGACTAGCACCTGCGTCAGGGGTCCCCAAGTCTCATATAGTAAAAGCTACAAAGCACCAAGGCACTTTCACTTTCTTCTGTAGCAGAGCACTGCTACTGTTTACTAGACTCAGGTTTCTTTAAAAGCTGCAGCTGTAAACCACAAGTGAAGTTTCTAATGTTAGACAAGGTGTAGTCATTAGTTTTACTCAAAAGCTCTAGCCTCAAGTTTTTATTGATTTCTAGTTCATATATTTTTAATGAGGATGTTAAATTCTTGTTTAGGAAGTAGAGCCTGGCTTACCTGCTGTTTGTTCATCCAGCATGCAGAAACAAAAATCTCTCTTGGGTCTTCTATGAATGAAATATGAGAAAGTATTTTCCAACTCCAAAAACACAATACATTTTCTCAGCCATATTTTCATTCCATTAAAGGCATGCTCCATCTGAATCCAAACTGTAACTATACAGCATATATGTATATGTATATAGATAGATAGATAGATAGATAGATAGATAGATAGATAGATAGATAGATAGATAGATAGATAGATAGATATCCCTGTATTCTTGCTAATCAATTGTGTTCACAACCTGGTAAATCTAGAAAAGATACAAGAGACAATACTTAAATAAAAGGGCCAGTATTCAAAGGCACGTATCTGGATAGGAGTGGCTCTTACCCAGATAAGTGCCATTAAGATAGATATTCAGTGGCACTAACTAGACAGTGCCACTAAATATTACCTTGGACTGCCTCTAATTCTATATCAGCTAGATTCTGAAGTTGGGCATAAATTGCACCATTTAGGGGTGACAAAGACAGGTCTGTATTCAGCACAATTTGGCAACATCATACATCAGTGCGCATGCCATATATATTTATACATCATGAAAGGGAGCGTGAAGGGATGGAGATTGGGCAGGTGTAGGGTATGCCCAGCATCCAAGCGCACAATCTGTATTATTTAAACAGCATGCAAATGGATGACGCTAATATCCCGCACTCAATTGTACACCTGCTCTTTATAGCAACTAATTGGCAGGAAACCTTTGCGACCCGGAGTGTTAGTTGGTGCATTGTGCTGCTGACTGGTATTGTGGTGCATGCTCAGACCCTACCTTTCTTCTAATTGGAAACGCTTTGGCCTTCACTTTGTCCTTCAGAGACCCACATTTTCCTACCTACCTCCTTGTAACTCCAATCTATCCTAACACTCTACCTCCCCCTCAACACCTGAACTCCCTTCCACTCTCCTCAGTGTCCTCTCTGTCCCTTTATCCCATAACTTTGTGCAAGTGTGTGTGTATGTGTGCGTATCTAATTGACTGTCTACTTACTGTTGTCTGTTGTGCGTATGTATGTGCCTGTGTCTTTCCAACCGTGTGTGTGTGTTTGTGCGGTCCTGTGACATAGTTGCTGTTGACTACTGCTGAAGTGTACTAGGTGCAATAGTGTGGGCACAGAAGCATGGGTGGACGTGAGATGTTCCTGCTGTAGATATTGGCCCAGAGGAGACAGGGAAGCCATGTGCAGAGGGTGTACAGACCTATAACACTATTCATGGACCTGACTGAAGAGCAATGTGTGCACAAGTTTAGATTTAATAAGGAGACAATAGATTATACACCTCTGCAATCTGCCGGAAGAGGATCTTGAGCCACAATGTGCAGGAGACAAGGCCTGAAGATGACAGACTGCCCTAACATTCCTGGCTATGGGATCCTTCATCCCTTGGAGCCACAGCAGGCATTAGCCAACCAGCCACATCATGCTGCATTGCTCAGGTTTTACAGAGCTTTGTGCAAAGAGAAACCCAGTATATCAAAGTCACAATGCATGAGGCAGAGCAATACCAAATTATGACAGGGTTCTATGAGCTGTCAGGCTTTCCATTGCTGCAGGGTGCCACTGACTGCATCCATATAGCCCTGAGACTATCTGCAGGGAGTGAGCCCATCTATTGGAACCAGAGGTCCTACCATTCATTGAACATTCAGGTCATCTGCAATGCCTCTAATGTAACCACATAAGTGTGTGTAAGCTTTCCAGGAGTCTACCATGATACCTACATCCTGTCCCAATTCAGAACCACAAGTGTTTCCAGAATGGCCAGATCACTGGGGGTTGGCTGTTAGGTGAGCTTACTACACCCATCTACACTCTTACCATCACTAACCACTTTTTTCTCTCTTACCACAGGTTACTCCCTCAGGCTACAAGTATCTAACTGGAAACTGCAACAGTCACCACTTTGGGGAAGTGCCAACACACCCAACATATTGGGCTTCTGACTGAGTAGTGCACCAATCCTCCATGTGTTCCTGAGAATGCCTCTTCTTTGTGTCTTACTTTTCTATGTTTCTCTCTCCAGATCATTGTCTCCCAGATTCCAGTTATCTGGGGTCACCAACTTTCTGCTCCACCTCTACATCCCTGTCTCATGGCAGCCCTTCCTACCTGCTCGCTCCCATCATTTAGCCCCCTTGGGCCTTGTGACACCCTAAGTGAGGGTTGAGGGTGGGCCTGTGAAATAACACAGCCAGACAAAGGGATATAAATGAAAAACAAGTGTTACATCACAGGGCCAGGAACACAAGGAAAAATGCCTCTGTAGTTCAATAAACACAGTCTTAAGCAGGTCTCTGGCTGGCAGACCCAAAAAACTGCCTATGGCTGGTGGGGCTGCATATCCCAAACACAGCCTGTAAGTCCTTCTCGGTTCTTCTCCAAGTTATAGGGTCTGGCTCCAGCCAGACCTCAGAGCAAGGCTCACAAGTCTCAAACAGGAAACAAACGTGGCTTACCTCAGCCAGGTCACAATCATTAAACACCTGTTGTAGTGCTGTATGCTGGGGCTTCAATTCTTCCTTACCTGGACCTCCTTACCTCAATCTGGCCCTGTCTTTTATACTTCCTGGTTCCGACTCCACTCTTCCTAGCTCACTTCCTCCCGGGGTGGGACTAGCATTCTTAAGGTGGCTCAGGCTGTCTGAGGGACTATTCTTAAGGGTGAGGGGGTAGTGTTCTATAAACCCCTCACAGGCCTTCTTAAAATAGGTCTCTTGAATGTAAACTTACTCCTTAGGAAAACACGTCTCATTCAGCCACTCCTCTTAGACACTACACTCAACTTACTCCATCTCACTGAAACCTGGTTGTCCAATTCTAACCTTTTCTACCTCCACCAGACTTGACCCCCTGAGTATCAATTCCTCTATTCTAATCATAGGAAGGGTGATGGTCTAGTCTGATTTTCTCCTCAACCCTCTAGTTCTCTACTCTTAGAGGAACTTTCTTCTTCCTTATCTATCCTTATGCCTTTGTCCTTTCTGCTTATCAACCCCCGCCCGCAGATAGACAGGATCCCTGTTGAATAAGCAACAAGCTCAGATTTCTCAGAGTCATTAAATACACGGAACCTTATCTCATAGGAGGATATGTGTATTTAATCACACTAAGAAATCTAAGTTTGTTGCTTATTCAACTGGAGTCCCTCAGGGATCCTGTTTGTCTGCAGTGCTTTTTAACTTTTTTCTTCTCGAATTTGTATGTTGTTGAGATGTCTTGGAGTACAATATAAATTGTACGCCGATGATATCCGGTTTTATTACCAGTTGAGATCACCCAGTGGATGGAAGGAAATTGTCTAAAATTAAACATTTCAAAAGCCCAGATTCTTTTATTATCAAGTTTCATTAATGTTAATTTACCCACTGCAATTCAAAATAAACTCAATTGAAATTCCAATACTAAAAGAAATCAAATATTTGGGAGTTCAACTTGTCTCTACATTATCAGTGAAGAAACAAGTCCAGAATATGATTACAAAGGTCTTTTACAAACTTAAAATAATTATGTCGAGAAACACCTAGCCACTCGCCTGGGGTTACCCTGCGGCCACTTAGATAGTCTATCCCCACCACAGCTTAAGTCAGCCTGCACTTGCCACTTGTGCTCTACACTAGTACTCTCCTCCCACCGACTGGGACATAACTGCCTCTGGGTGAGTCTCCCACTCTCAAATTATCCACAGTGATTTCTAGGTTACTAGGGCCACACTCCCAGTGATCCCACAGTTCCCAGAAATCACTCACAGACCCAACACACAACCCACCAGGATTCTTAATCAGACCAGACAAAGAGGCAATAAACTAAATAGTTTATTGTCTTAAAAACTGAACAATGTACAAAAACTGTGCAATCAGCAAACAATAACAGGTAACTGAAATATGAATCAATTATAACACTAACTAAACATTTCTTTACTTCCTAAAAAAAGTACCTTGGAAGATCAGCTACTCACAAGTTATCAAATATAACTGTTTACAGGGCCTTCACAAAGAGATCTGTTTCTCTCTTCTTCCTGGCTACGACTGGAGCAAAAGCCAGTACTCTCAAAATGAAAATGAGCTCCTGGGCCAATCAGAGCTCAGAAAAAGATAATTTCAAAAATATACTGCTTCTTGCTTCCTGTTTGCGTGTTAAAAAATAAAGAAAAGAAGATTCATTTCTCGGTAACAGCTTTACAGCAAAGAAACACTACCTGCTGGCCAAATAGGAGAAATACACTTCAAGATATAATATCCAATACATTTTACAGGCTTAAAACACATTGTTTTTTCACAATAATAGTATGCAAATGAAGAGACATGGTGATTTAAGCATGGACAGATATGTTTGGCTTCTTGCTCTTTTATCAAGCTGATGTTATGGCTAGTGCATTCTTAACTTAGCTTCCCCTGCTTTTTATATAGGACTGATATTTCCCAATTTTTTCATGCTAGTAAAGAGATAATCAAGGTCTGCATATTGTTTTGTTTTTGTTACATATGTACCCTGTGCTTTCCCACTCATGGCAGGCTCAATGTGGCTTACAGGGGACAATGGAGGGTTAAGTGACTTGCCCAGAGTCACAAGGAGCTGCCTGTGCCTGAAGTGGGAATTGAACTCAGTTCCTCAGTTCCCCAGGACCAAAGTCCACCACCCTAACCACTAGGCCACTCCTCCACTCCATTGTAACCAGACTGACAATATGATCCTTGGTTTGCAGTCAGTGGTGCCCCAATGTTTTATATTATTCTCATTATTGTTCATTTCACAGCTATTCAATCTCGTATGCACCTTGTGCTACAGTTTTGAATAGTAATTTCTGTATTTTGCCAGCCTTCTTGAATAGCTCTTCACCGCAGACTCTTTTTATTTTGTCATAAGGTAATGTAGACCAAAAGGACAATATTTAATAAGACATTCTGAAGTCAGAGTGTAACATCAAGCTGAGTAGTTTCCAGGTACTTAAAACCATGCTATTAAACTACAGCTTTAATTCCAAGCTAGGTCACTGTTGAACCATTCAATTGGGTCAGAAAGAGAGCCATCATTATGTAGTAGGAGGAGCTGAGGCGTGGAATGGATTTAACTGGATAGTCTTTAGTTCTGCCTGTTGGTGTTACTCCCCATGCATGGTTAAATTGCTCAAAAGTCATGCTGTCAGAGTAAGAGTCGAAGAGAATAATGTGTACCAAATCGGTGAACTGAAATGTCTGCTTATGAAGCTGTTTGAGTTTAACTATAGCTTTCTATTTAAGGCGCATTAAAGGCATTAACTGGGATAATGGAGTTATCCAATGTGTTCTAGCTATATGCAGAGCAGAGAATGAGAAGGTTCTGTCTGTGGGTATAAGATATGCCACATTTCTGGATACTAGACTATAATTATGTTATTTTTAAATAACAAGAGATGACTTTGACGCAAAAGGTTCATATTATATATATAGAGATATACATATATAGGATATACAAAGCTTACAAGATCTCCTTCCTATTTCTTTGCCCAGTTAATAACATCTTTTCTACAGTCTACCAGCTTGTGTTTGTGAGTGAAGGACTTAAATAGCAGAGATTTAATTACATGTTGTTATAATTCCTTTGTCAACTTCAAAAGGGGAATGTCATTAGTGTTTTCATATATGTTGAGGGTAAGTCCACCCCCATACTGCTCAGCCAGTGTACTTGATTTTAGAGTGGGTGATTTGGACAACAGAAGAACATAACAGTGAGCTAGAAGAAATGAACCTGTTTAAGTTTAGAAATTAATATATAATGCAAGATGGAAAGTACTGAAAGAATCAAAACTTTGTTGCGTAAGTACATAAGTACATAATAAGTGCCTAAGTACATAAGTATTGGCGTACTGGGACAGACCAAAAGTCCATCAAGTCCAGCATCCTGTTTCTAACAGTGGCCAATCCAGGTCACAAGTACCTGGCAAGATCCCAAAAAAGTACAATACATTTTATGCTGCTTATCCTAGAAATAAGTAGTGGATTTTCCCCAAGCCAATTTAATAATGGTCTATGGACTTTTCCTTTAGGAAGCCATCCAAACCTTTTTAAAACCCCACTAAGCTAACTGCTTTTACTACATTCTCTGGCAACAAATTCCATACGCATACACATTTAGTGAAGAAAAACTTTCACCGATTTGTTTTAAATTTACTACTTTGTAGCTTCATTGCGTGCCCCTTAGTCCTAGTAATTTTGGAAAGAGTAAACAACCGATTCATGTCTACCCATTCCACTCCACTTATTATTTTATAGACCTCTATCATATATCCCTCAGTCATCTTTTCTCTAAGCCGAAGAGCCCTTGCCGCTTCAGCCTTTTCTCATAGGAAAATCTTCCCATCCCCTTTATCATTTTTGTCGCCCTTCTCTGTACCTTTACTAATTCCACTATCCAGCTGATTTTCGAAAGTGATCGCTGCCATCTTCCAACACAAATCGGGAGATGGGTGGCGATCTCCCAAATCTGCCCAAATCGGCATAATCGAAAGCCAATTTTGGGCGGCTTCAACTGCGTTCCGTGTGGCCAGCAAAAGTTGAAAGGGGGGCGTGTCGGCATGGTAGCGAAGGCAGGACATGGGCGGGACGGGGACATATGTTGAGATGGCCAGCTTCGCCCGACAATGGAAAAAAGAAAGCCAGTCGTCAAGAGAATTTGGTCCGTTTTATTTGGACCCTTTTTTTTTGTTCCAAGTCCCAAAAAAGTGCCCCAACTGACCAGATGACCACCGGAGGGAAGCGGGGATCACCTCCCCTTACTCCCCCAGTGGTCACCACCCCCCCTCCCACACACACACAAAAAAAATCAGACATTTTTTGCCAGCCTGTATGCCAGCCTCAAATGTCATACTCAGCTCCCTGACAGCAATATGGAGGTCCCTGGAGCAGTTTGTAGTGGGTGCAGTGCACTTGAGGCAGGTGGACCCAGGCCCATCCCCCCCCTACCTATTACACTTGTGCTGGTAAATGGGACCCCCCAAAACCCACTGTACCCACGTGTAGGTGCCTCCCTTCACCCCTTAGGGCTATGGTAATAGTGTAGAGTTGTGGGCAGTAGGTTTTGGGGGGGGGGGATTTGGGGGGCTTAGCACACAAAGGAAGGGTGCTATGCACCTGGAAGCTAATTTTGTTTTTTTAATTAATTTTTTTAAGTGCCCCCTAGGGTGCCCGGTTGGTGTCCTGGCATGCCAGGGGGGCCAGTGCACTAGAAATGCTGGCTCCTCCCACGCCCAAATGCCTTACATTTTGCCGGATTTGAGATGGACGGCTCCAGTTTCCATTATGGCTGAAAATCAGAGTCGGCCATCTCATCTAATCCCGGCGAGTGATTTGGCCGGCGCCAAGCATATTTCAAAAATACACTTGGCTCCGCCCCTTCACGGAGCCGGCCCTGAAGATGGTCGCCCATCGATTTGGCCGGCGCCGTTCGATTAAGCCCCTCCATATCTTTTTTGAGATGCGGTGACCAGAATTGAACACAATATTCGAGGTGCAGTCGCACTATGGAGCGATACAAAGGCATTATAACATCCTCATTTTTGTTTTCCATTCCTTTTCTAATAATACCTAACATTCTATTTGCTTTCTTAGCCACCGCCACATACTGAGCAGAGGGTTTCAACGTATCATCAGCGACAACACCTAGATACCCTTCCTGGTCTATGACTCCTAACACGGAACCTTGTATTACATAGCTATAATTCGGGTTGCTCTTTTCCACCAAGGAACACCCCTTCAGCAAAACCCCTTGCGGAACCCTGCAGCAGCACACATACTATCTGAAGAACTCCCACCTTGGTGGCACCCAACCTCCCTGATCATACCTCCCTTGGTAGCACCTGAAACCACCTAATCAGGCCCCACTTGCAGCACACAAATCACCCCACCCAAACCTCCCCGTGTCCAAGCCCCTCAAGGCTTCCTCCCCTAGAGATCCCCATTATTACAAGGAAGGTACATGGAAACAGAAAGTATTCTTATCTAGAATCTTTACACTTGTGCTCTTGGGAGACAAGGATAAAGTGAGAAGACAGAGTCTATGGGAGAGGGGCAGGAGGAAGCAAAACAGAGGAGCCAGGGCAAGCAGCCAGCCCAGAAAAGGAGGGGGTAGGGTGGCAAACCTTCCTGAGTAGTGCTAACCTATATTAGCATGACCCCACCCCTCATCCCCCAACCCACTCCAGGATTTATTGGGGGTCCCTGGTTTATAATGGTGTGGGAGAAATTAGCACGCGCTTCAGCCTTGCATCTTGGGCCATCCAAAATGGCCAGTAAGACTTCTATATAAGAGCAAAATGCTTAGGCAGGATTTTCTGTGCCACAAAAGGGGGCCTGATTGGGGGCTTTGGGTGCTAAGAAGGGGGATCCTGATTGGTGAATTGGATGGCAAAGGGGGGATCCTCCCCCTGTATCTCCTGGCTGCTACATCTCCCCATTGCTCTACATTGTTGCTCCTTACAGCTGTGTCATGGTGATTGTTGACCTCTCTCTCACTCCATCTTTTTCAGCTTCCTCTATCACTCCTGTGAAGCACTGAACCAATACAGTGTTTCCTATTACTGTTTACTTTGTGAGCATGATAATGACTAGTGGAACTGTTAGATGGTAACATCAGAGCACAGCTTCAAGGGTCCTCCCTCTTCACAAAAGGCTACATGGTTCAATAGACTAAGGCACATAATATGATGTCACTGCATATGAGTGACTTGTGATTTGCTAAGAGTGCTGATACGTGGAGAGTGTTGCTGGTTCAAATTTACCCTGTCTTTACGTTGCCTTCTGTCTGAATCCCTTTTCCAGTCTGAATACAGTCCTGTTCTGTGTATGTGTTAGTGATCCATCCCCAGGCCATCTGCCTATCACAAGAGGGCAGTTTCTGTCACATTTGTCTCCCTTCCATATTCCATCTAGTTCATCCTTCCCTGCTCTGTCCTCCTAATGGCTCTTACCTCACTGGAGTGCACTGCATCCCTACTAAATCTCTTTTGCAGCCTTTTCCATGCCCTCCTCATGTGGACATGGTTGTTCCTGGTTAGCAGAGGGAACAATGTATGTTCCTGTGGCAGGAACACCCTGGCCAGGAGAAGAGCAAGTTCTAAAATTCAGCATCCTAGTTGTGGTAGCCATTTTGAGAATGTTCCCACATATGTGATGTCAACAAGGACATCGCACATCTGGGCACATGCACATTTCAACATGTTTGCCATTCAATGGGCAGTCTACTACATATGAACATGTGCATTTAGTACAGTATACATGCAAACATTTTAGCATCTCCATTTAAGTGCACAACCATATAAGTGGGTGCACCTTGTAGAACTGCCCTTTAAGTGTTACATACCAAAGAGGCAATGCATACAAATCTATTTTATGCATATTCGTTGTGGATGTCCTGAAAATCCAAATGGCTGGGCGTGCCTAGACTAGAGGAATGCTTGAGAACCACTCTTTATACCTCCTTCCTACTATCTATCTTTCCCTAAACCCTTATTTAGGTTTTGTTTTCTCTTCTCCTTTCTCATTCTTTCTTTCTTTCCTTCATTTATTTATAATTAAGATGATTGCTTTCACCAAATTAAACCTCCAAACATAATCTGGTCTCAAAATAAAGTCATGAATCGTAAACTAGAAGAACAGAATATAGTTTTACTAATTACTCACAGCTGGGGGCCCATTGCTTTCATGCCCTTAATCTCCAAGAGAACAACAACACCATCCATCATTAACACTATTTTATTTTTTAATTTTTTTTTTATAATTCCAGCAGCAAAGATCATTAACCTCTGTTCTGTCTAACATTTAATCATCCATTTTAGTTAAACAAATACCATGGTAAACATTAAATATCACTTTGCTAATCTAGATTTACTCTCAGGAGGGGGGTTTCTGATAGTGTGTTATAATAAGATCACTTTATTCCACAAGTGTCAAACAGCGAATGATAATGAGAAAACAGATAAACAATAAAATAGGGCTCTAATCACATTAACTTTAACTCACTGCACAGATGTGTTTCCTTCCATTTCTAACCTGTGAAATGGGTGAAAAAATGATGGCAGCTAGAACCTTTGCTGACCTCAGATTAGAGGTTTCTACGTTTTAAAATGTGCAGAAACCTCTAAAATGAAGTTAGGAAAATATGGCTTCCCAGAAAGTGCTTTTTTACTGTCTCAGAAATGGGCTGTGTGGAATAACCTCCCACAGTTGTACAATATTACTAGTTATTTCGGTTCAGGCATATATGGAAAACATTTAAAGTTTGTGACAACCATTTTCTATTTAACCAAAATAAAAAGCAAGAACCGATGATGTAGAGCTTCACAACAGTGTTTTGGTACAATAGTATTGCTAGTATTTATCTTCACTAATATTCCAGATGTTTGATATTCAAGTATAAGTACAGAAATAATTGAGTCTTTTTACAGCCAAAAATGGAAGAGATGCCTCTGTCATAGAAACAGAAAATATAAAAAAAAATGAAGGCAGATACAGATCATATGGCCTATCCAGTCTGTCCGTCCATGAAATTTACTATCTTTTCTTCCCCCTTAGAGATCCTATGCATCTGTCCCAAGCTTCCTTGAATTTAGATACAGTTTTCTACCACCTCCACCAGGAGGCCATTCCATGAATTCACTACTCTTTCAGTGAAGTATTTCCTCAGGTTACTCCTGAATCTGTCCCCTTTCACCTTCATCCTATGCCACATCATTTCAGAGCTTCCTTTGAAAGAGACTCGCCTCCTGTGCATTTATGCCATGGAGATATTTAAGCGTCTCTCCCGCCTTTCTTCCAAAGTATACATATTGAGATTTTAAGTCTATCCCCATATGCTTTATGATGAAGATCATTGACCATTTATGTAGCCACCCTCTGGACTGACTCCATCCTGTTTATATCTTTTTGAAAGTGAGGTCTCCAGAATTGTACCCGATATTCTAAACAAAATCTCACCAGAGTCTTATGCAGAGGCATTTTTACCTCCTTCTTCCTGCTGTATGTGCCTTTCCTTATTCACCCAAGCATCCTTTTAGCTTTTACTGTTGCCTTTTTGACCTATTTAGCCACCTTATGATCAGATATGATCACACCTAAGTCCCACTCCTCTTTCGTGTACAAAAGTTCTTTACCCCCTAAACTGTACCACTCTCTCAGGATTTTGCAGTGCAAATGCATGACCCTGCATTTTTTTGCATTAAGTCATAGCTGCCAAATTCTGGACCATTCTCAAAGCATCACTAGGTCCTTCCTCATGTTGTCCATACCATCAGGGGTGTCTACCCTACTACAAATTTTGGTATCCACAAAGAGACAAACCTTACCAGATAGCCCTTCGGCAATTTCACTTATAAAACTGGTAAAAAGAACCAGCCCCAGAACCGAACCTTGTGGCACACCACTGGTAACATCCCTTTCCTCAAAGTGAGCTCCATTTACTAATACCCTCTGTCGCTTTCCACTCACAGTCAAAATTGGGTCCATACCGAAGGCATGCAGTTTATTAGTCATCTATGCAAAACCGTGTCAAAGGCCTTGCTAAAATCTAAATGCACCACATCTAGCGCTCTCCCTCGATCCAACTCTCTGGTCACCCAATCAAAGAAATTAATCAGATTTGTCTGACAAGACCTGCCTCTAGTGAAACCATGCTGCCTCAGCTCCTGCAAGTCATTGAATTGCAGAAGTCTCACTATTCTCTATTTTAAAAGTGTTTCTATAAATTTACTTAGCACAGAGGTCATACTTACCAGCCTGTACTTCCCAACCTTCTCCTTACTTCTGCTTATGAGAATTACCACATCCGCCATTCTCCAGTCCTCCAGAACCACTCCCAACTCTAGAGGAGCATTGAACAATTCAGCCAATGGAGCTGCCAGAACTTCCCTAAGTTTCTTCAGTACCCTTGGATGTATGACATCCTGCCCCATCACTTTGTCCACATTAAGTTTAGTAGCACCTCATGAACACAGTCCTCTTAAAATCGATCAGGGTCTACCACACCTCCATTCCTACTTTTGTTTGCCTTTTGTGGCCCTAATCCCAGCTTTTCAGCTGTGAACACAGAAGAAAAATATTTGTTAAGCAATTCTTCCTTATCCTATCAAGTTCCTAGGTATTCCTCCCTTTCACCCCTGAGTATCACGAAGCCACTTTTGCACCTCCTCCTATCACTAATATGTCTTGACCCCATTTTACTGTATTGGCTATTTTTTCCTTCCATTTGCATCTTTGCTTTCCTGACTACTTTACCAGCTTCTCTTAGTTTTTCCAGATATTGTTGCCTGTCTTCCTCTTTCTGCAATCTGTTGTAGTTTATGAAGGCTAACCTTTTTCCTTACTTTTTCAGCTACTACTTTAAGAACCAAAGTGGCCTTCTTTTCCTCTTTCTTTTATTTTCCTTACAAAAAGCTTTATTGCCTTTAAAATTGCTCCTTTCAGTTTTGCCCACCGCTTTCCTACTTCTTCTACATGTTCCCATCCAGCTAACAACTCCTTGAGGTAATCCCCCATCTGGACAAAGTTAATTTTTTAGGAAGTATAGAAACTTCCCTTTTGGATGAACCATCTCCACACCTGTCTTAATATTAAATCACACCATCCAATGATCACTGAATGCCAGATGATCACCTACTATAACATCAGAAACACTCTCCCCATTCATAAGTGAAAAAAATCCAATATGGCCCCATCCTGCATGGGTTCCATTACCAACTGCTGGAACAGTTCTCCCTGCAGAGAATCCAGGATCTCCTTACTTCTAAAGGACCCTGCAAAAGGGATGCCCTAATCAACAACTGACATATTAAAATCACCTATTAGTAGTACTTCCCCTTTCACAGCTTTATTTTGAATGTCTTCATTTAAATCTCTGTCCACGTCTTCTGTGAAGGAGGCCTGTATATCATACCAATGTAAACACGTTTTCTATTCCCTCTTTCCAGATTAACTCACAGTGTCTCTTCCTGCAATTTTGTGGCTTTAATATTATCTTAATGTATAATGCCACTCCCCCTTCCTACCTGTATTTCCTGAACAGAAATAACCCAGTATAACTATGGTACCCATCCTCTTGATATGCTTCTCAATCCCCAGTGGTCACTAACCCCTTCCCACCCTCAAAAACATTTTTTTTAAAATATTTTTTCCAGCCTCTATGCCAGCTTCAAATGCCATACCCAGCTCCATGACAGCAGTATGCAGGTTGCTGGAGCAGTTTTAGTGGGTGCAGTGCGCTTCAGGCAGGCGGACCCAGGCTCATCCCTCCCCTACCTGTTACACTTGTGGTGGTAAATGTGAGCCCTTCAAAACTCAACAGAAACCCACTGTACCCACATGTAGGTGCCCTCCTTCACCCATAAGGGCTATGGTAGTGGTGTGCAGTTGTGGGGAGTGGGTTTTGGGGGGCTCAGCACACAAGGTAAGGAAGCTATGCACCTGGGAGCAATTTCTGAAGACCACTGCAGTGTCCCCTAGGGTGCCCGGTTGGTGTTCTGGCATGTCAGGGGGACCAGTGCACTACGAATGCTGGTTCCTCCCATGACCAAAGGGCTTGAATTTGGTCGTTTCTGAGATAGGCGTCCTCGGTTTCCATTATCGCCGAAAATCGGGGGACAACCATCTCTAAGGTCGACCTAAGTTTCACAATTTGGGTGTCCCCGACCGTATTATCGAAACGAATGATGGACGCCCATCTTGTTTTGATAATACGGGTTTCCCCGCCCCTTCACCGGGACGTCCTGCGAGGAGGTCCTCAGGAAAACTTGGGTGCCCCTTTCGATTATGCCTCTCTATGAGTTAATTCCAGAAAACTGGCACTAAGCAGCAAAAATACCATAAATCAAGTGGAATCAAGCCGCATTTGCAAAATAGGAGAGGATAAAAAGAGCTACACTTGTCAGATAGGCAAAACTATGTCTAGCTCATAATCACCTTCCACTGACAAAGCTGGTATTCACTCTTCTTTTTCCAATGTTTAGCTACCAAGCCATGTGGAAATTGTTAGGATAATTACTTCCTTGAACTCCTTTATGGTCACTACTGATCCTCTTCCCAAATACTTCTTGAAATAAATTCAGGGCTCTTTTTGTCTTATCTGAACTCATTGATTACCACTAGTCTTTCCACTGGGTTGTTCCCCTCTATATCGAAGATGACTCTGCTCAGTGTGCGGTAGCGGCAGCTAAGAAAGCAAATATAATGTTAGGTATAATTAGGAAAGGACGTTATAATGCCTTTGTATCATTCCATGGTGCGACCACACCTTGAATATTGTGTTCAATTCTGGTCGCTGCATCTCAAAAAAGATATAGTGGAATTAGAAAAGGTACAGAGAAGGGAGACGAAAATGATAAAGGGGATGGGACGACTTCCCTATGAGGAAAGACTGAAGTGTCTAGGGCTCTTCAGCTTGGAGAAGAGACGACTGAGGGAAGATATGATAGAGATCTATAAAATAATGAGTGGAGTGGAACGGGTAGACGTGAATCGTTTGCTTACTCGTTCCAAAAATACTAGGACTAGGGGGCATGTACTGAAGCTATAAAGTAATAAATTTAAAATAAATCAAAGAAAATATTTCTTCACTCAATGTGTAATTAAACTTGTTTCCAGAGAATGTGGTAAAAGCAGTTAGCTTAGCGGGGTTTAAAAAAAGATTTGGATAGCTTCCTAAAGAAAAGTCCATAAGCCATTAATAAGATGGACTTGGGGAATATCTACTGCTTATTTCTAGGATAAGCAGCATAACATGTACTGTTTTGGGATGTTGCCAGGTACTTGTAACCTGAATTGGCCACTGTTGGAAACAGGATGCTGGGTTTGATGAACCTTTGGTCTGCCCCAGTATGGCAACACTTATGTACTTATGTCTTTCCTCACCTAAAAGATTCTCATGCAGACACATCTGATCCTTTAAACTACCAACCCATTTCTCAACTCCCATTTCTGTCCAAGGTAACTGAGAAAATTGATGCTAAACAGCTAAAATCTTTCTTTGATAAACCAAATGCCTTGCAGGAATGCCTGATTGGGTTCAGAGGGCATTTTTTGTTCCAAACATTCTTTATTAGCACTTTTGAGCTTCATTCACACTACTTTGTCGGGTTTTTAATTTAAAGCTTCTATTTATGAGTTTTATCCACACTACTTTGGACTATGGTAAGGAAGTTTTACTACTTTCATTACACTACGTACTGCATTTGACCTTGTAAATCACATTGTATTATTTAATTATTTAGGACAGTTGGGAATTACTGGGACTGTATAGTTCTGGTTTTTATTCTTTCTTAAGGAGAGCATTTTTCAAGTCCACTGGTCCGGTTCCTACTTGGATGTCCACAGTCTATCTTGCGAAGTGTAACAAGATTTGTTTCATGGACCTTTGCCCCTGGATTATATAAATGGCGCCCAGAATTGGACACACAAACTTGCACACGATCCTGAGATCTGTGCACAAATAAATTAGTTATTGTCATTAACAATTAATTATTGACCTTTATTTGGATCTGCATGCAGATCTGACTGCGCACAATTCTATAAAGATCTGTACCAAAATCCTCTCATGTGTAACGGAAAAGGGAGCATGGCTATGGGAGGAATATGTGCAGGTCATGGGCATTCCACTGAATTGCGTACAGTGTTATAGAATTTGGGGGCTGTGTGTCCAAGTTTTGCACCAGGATTTATATTAGGCTACAGTTGGTGTAAGTGCTCTTGCCCGAAGTTGGGCGCTGGAATACACACTTAGGGCCCTGTTTACTAAAGTGCGCTAGCATTTCTAGCGCATCCTAACTATGTAGGTGCCCACAGGAATACTATGCATGCCTACACAGTTAGCGCATGCTGTTTAATGTGTGCTAAAAAGGTTATTGTGAAGAAACAGTGGCCCAGATGCATCAACCATACGTAAAAAAATCTAAAACGTAAAAGTCCTTACCGAAGTTGAAAAAACGAAGAATGCAGTAAAAAAACAAGTCCCACATGTTCGGTTCGGCATTCGAAAGTCGAATACATTAAAGAAGTGTAATCCCCGTCGTTAATCTGCCCGTAAAGCATGCGCAGAGCAGCCAAGCGTTATGCTGGCTGCTCTGCGCATGCCAAAAAATGTCAAAGAAGCTGAGGATCGGGAGGGGGCAAAGGCGCTCATCAGGAGCGTCCTGTATGGATGGCCTTGCCCCCCCCCTGAGGTTGCCACTGCTCCCCGCTTCCGCCTGTAGTAAATAAAAAATCAAAACAAATATCAAAAGTTTAGCAGCCCCGGTCCCCCTCCCTTCCTCTCTCTCTCTCTCTTGCTCCTTCTCCCACAGCTCCGCCTCCCGCCATCCTCCACCCCTGTGCCCCGCCCCCCTGAGGTCGTTGCCGCTGCTCCCCCCTCCACCGGACCCCTCTCCGCCTTACCGGGCCCGCGCAGCGCCTCTCACCTCACATTTCAATGGTATTTACTCGTTTGCATTCCGTTTTCATTAGCTGCTAGCGTCGTCAGAAAAAGGCCTTTAATGCATGCTACGGTTGAAAATTTCTTCGTCAAAGGGTCGTTAAGGTTTAGTGCATCTGGGCCAGTGTGTTTTAAGCCTGTAAAATGTATTATTTTCCTGTTTTAATTATGTCCTGAAATGTATTGCTCTTATTTGGCCAGCAGGTGGTGATTCTTTGCTGTAAAGCTGTTATAGGGAACTGAATATTCTTTTTCTTTAACACAACCAGGAAGCACGCAGCAGTATACTTTTAAAACTTGACTGGGCTCTGATTACACAGTAGAACTGGCTATTGCTTCAGTCTTAGCCCGGGAGAAAAGAGACAGTTCTCTTTGCTGAGGCTTGGTGAATTATACATCCTGATCTCCCCTGGCACTTTTTAGGAAGTATACAAATGTCTAGTTAATCTTATAACTGATCTATATTTCAGTTACCTGCTATTGTTTGCTATTTGCACTGTTTTGTTCCACTGTTCAAATTTTTAAGAGAATAAACATAATTGTTTGTTCGCCCTGCTTGTCTAAACTGATAAAGAATCCTGGTTGTTTGTGTGTTGGGTCTGTGAGTACTTCCTGGGAATTGTGGGGCCACTGGGAGTGTGGCCCCAGTAACCTAGAAATCACGGGGGATAATTTGTTAGTGGGAGACTCACCCAGAGGAGGTTGTGACCCAGATGGTGGGAGGAGGGTGCTATTGTAGAGCACAAGCAGTAGGTGCAAGTGGACCTGAGCTATGCTGGGGATAGACCATCTAACTGGACGTGGAGTAACCCCAGGCAGGTGGCTAGGAGTTTCGTGACAGACCTTTGTCCTTTTCTGGTGGCAGCATGGTGGGATTGTCAGACTCACTGCGTGGAGAGAGGGTCACCATCCACCGAGTGGTTCAGAGTCTTTGTTATCTGTAACCTCCAGACAGAGAGCACAGTGAACAGCAGCAGCTGTAACAGGGACCCTTTCCTGTTCAGTTTTTTTTTTCTGGTAGTGTAAGGCAATTAGCAGTGTGCTGATGGTGTCTGGCAGCGGCCAGCAGATACTGGAGATGCCTGACCTAACACAAGAGCAACTAGATGGCCTCAGCAAGGAGGAGCAGCAGGACCAACCTGCGCAGAGTTCTTTCCAGACTCCCTGTAGACAATGGCACATGCATTCGTGACAGTTATGCTCCTAAAATTTATGCTCCTAATTTATGAGCATAATTTACATTCCTAAATTTATGCTGCTAAATTACGAGCACAATCTATTTTGGAGCATAGAGTATGCTCGTAATTTAGGAGCATCAATTTAGGAGAATCATAAATTTAGGAGCATAAATTTTAGGAGTGTCAATTTAGGAGCATAGCCTTTATAGAATAACATCCTAAGCACTATTCTAGACCGAATGCTCAGCCTGGATCACCTTTTATAAAATATCACTGAGTGTGAATTTTTCCAAGCACCTATTTTTCAGCCCCATTTAACTGAATCCAGCCCATACTTTTTAATATTTTCTTAGCAACACTTGCTCTAACAGTTTACATTTATGCAGTTACTTTTTACTTTGGATTTACAAGCCTCCCAAACTGTTATCTGGTTAACTTATCCAGTTAAGTGCTGAATATCAGATAAGTACTGACTCTGCCACAGGACCTCCCACAAAATGGCCGGTTTTGGCTTGGGCGCTAATCGGATATATTCAGCAGCACTATCTGGTTAAATGCTGCTAAATATACCCAGTTAACCCCATTCAAGTGATTTAAATGGGACAACTGTGTTGACGCATGGATGACCTAGACAAATTTATCTTCCCTGTGTTATTTATAGATATAAATTAAAATTGTGACCCTGTTATTCTACCTATTGTGTTTAGGGTGTAAGATTGGTAGGGGGAGGGGGAGTGAATGGTGGAGGAGCAAACAGGAGTGAAATGAGCAAGCATTATGGTTACCAACATTATACACAATGCTATATTTTAGGGAAGTACACCCAAGAGCAATATAACATCAGCTTTTTTTTAGTTGACTTGGTTTAGTGTCTCTAACAAATTCTTGGGTCTAAAGGTGGAAACTGACCTGACTGCCTTGACTCTTAAACAGTCGAAGTATTCTTAATGTCCTGGGGAGTCTGATCATTCTAAATTACCTGTGACATGTCATTAATCCCTTTTCTCCTCACCAAGACATAATTAACGACAACACTGATAATAATACACAAATTAGCTAAGTGACGCTCTCTGCTGCTAGTATTCATTAGTATCAGTGACCCAAAAAAGACACTAATGTAATGCAAATCCCATAAGACAAGCTACATTCTAACTCCAGACATACATTTGGTGTGTGCATTCACAGAGATTAATTCTTCTCCTCATGGAGGCAAAACAAATCTCTGGCCACTGGCACTATATACTGGACTGCCATTTGGGAAACAAACTGCCTCAGTGTCATTTGTTTAAAGAAATAATTTTTACTGCATAAAAAATAAGGGCTTAATGCTATTTCCTATTGTCTTGTTAGGACAAAGATAAATGAGTTATTGTCATGATTTAGATCAACTGCTTCTCTACTAACTCGCATTATTTGTTTATTTATGGAGTAATATTCTCATAATTAAAAGCAAATTCCCCTATACGTGAAATGCATGATAAAATATCTTTAGTATCTAGGAAACTTAGCAAATCAATTCTTATTTTTAAGTATGCATTCAGGCACATTTCTAGTGGAGAAGTGTAAAGTATACAGTACATAATGACAGTGTCTATATGACTAAACAAATACTAGAAATAGATAATTAGAAGAAAAAGGCTTGTTTCCTACCTAAAATAGGAAATGTTTTGACTGAGGACTTGAATCATTGTTTTCTAATAATGGTGGGCAAGGTGGCTGTAATGCAGGATTGCTCCCACAGGAGATTGGTCCTACAAAGTATCACATCCTGCTGCAGTGAAATTCTCTTTTCTCTGAACAAAATCTCTTCAGTCTGGGGTCAGGATTCAATCCATTTAGGTTCAGAATCTTCACTTCCTAATAGAGATGTTTCCCTGGGGAAATATTTTGAGGGGGGGGGGGGGGGTTGGGTTCATTTTTACTTTGTCCCCCATTTGTGGGCATCTTTTCATTTTGTTTCACACATTCATTTTAACACAATTTTTAATTAGCTTTTAGAAATGATACATTTCCCAAGAAGAAATCAATAGAAAAAAATATCATCGGTATCTAAAAATAGACAATGAAAAATATATACATATAAGGCAATAGATAAATAACAACCCACATCATGGAAAAATGATTAGTACATAATTGAAGGAAAATAAAGAAGATAACGTCTTAACTTTGTGGACTCAAAAAATGTAAATGAACACCAAATGAAAAAGTATCTTTACTCCAGCTTTATGTCACTTGTCCTTGTAAAAACCTTTCCAACTGAAAAGAATCAATGAAAATGTATTGCTTCTCCCGAAATGTAATTACAGCTACTACCCTATTCTTTAAAGCCAGAAAGGCCTTGCTATGAACCTGAGTATTCCATAATATATCCGGGAAGACCTGAATGGCCTTCCCACAAAACAACAGAATAAGATCTTAATACTGCTGACTTATCAAACTCATTTAAGAAGGTGACCAACAAAATAAATCTGGCAGGAATAACATTGGCAGTGTCCTCCAGAAATGCTGTTAAATTAGCACTTACTGAGGGACCTGCCGGATTCAGTTCATCTACCCGGTTACCCTCAACCACATGTTTATTGGAAATATAGTAACATTTAACCAAAGAAATCTGATCAGGATTAGACATATTAAAGACTTCTTTAAAATACTTCCTAACTAGGATCTCAGTCGACAAAAATTGAGTTATAGAAAAGTTGAAGAATCGCAAATTCCTGCTTCTTAAGAAATTTTCCATAGCCTCCAATTTGTTATGTAAATAGAGGCAATCTTTAATGGTTGAATTGCTAGTATTTTGTAAGGAAATAATTTTATTATCAACATTTTGATGTGAAGAAAACTGAGACATAAGAAAAGTCATACTGGGTCAGACCTATGGTCCATCTAGCCCAGTATCCTGCTTCCAACAGTGACTGATCCAGGTGACAAGTACCCGGCAGAAAACCAATTAGTAGCACCATTCTATGCTACCAATCCCAGGGCAAGCAGTGGCTTCCCCCATGTCCATCTCATGTTCCTCCAGGAACTTGTCCAAACCTTTTTTAAACCTAGATATGCTAACCACCATTACCACATCCTCCAGCAATGAGTTCCAGAGCTTAGCTATTCTTTAAGTGAAAAAATATTTCCTCCTATTTGTTTTAAAAGTATTTCCATGTAATTTCTTTGAGTGTTCCCTGGTCTTTGAACTTTTTCAATGAGTGAAAAATCCATTCACCTCCACCCGCTCTACACCACTTATGATTTTGTAGACCTCAATCATATCCCCCTCAGCCATCTCGTTTCCAAGCTGAAGGTCCTAACCTCTTTAGTCTTTCCTCATATGGAAGCATTTTATCCTCTCTATCATTTTGGTCACTCTTCTTTGAACATTTTCTAATTCTGCTACATATTTTTTGAGATACGGCCACCAGAATTGAACATAATACTCAAGCTGAGGTCGCACCATGGAGCAACACAGAGACATTATAATATTTTTGGTCTTATTTTGCATCCCTCTCCTAATAATTCCTAGCATCCTGTTTGCTTTTTTGGCCACTGCTGCCACACATTGTGCAGAAGATTTCAGCGTATTGTCTACATTTTAAAATCAAGATCCTTAAACTTAAGAACAGATTCAGAAGTGAAAGAGCAGAGCCTAGGAACTACATCCTTCAATAAAGACTCCATCCTAGATACAACCATCCAAATATGTTTAAGCATAATTTCTGACTGAGGTAAAGAAGTCACATCAGCTAATCCTTCTGGAAATAACACTTTAGTAGGTAAAAAGTTAGTTTGTCTCTGTGGGGTATTAACGTGGTCCTGGGATTCCCCTTGTTGAGACAAAGACTGAAGTAACCACAGGCAGGTGGCTAGGCATTTCGTGACAGACCTTTTTCCTTTTTTGGTGGCAGCATGGTGGGATTGTCAGACTCAGTGCGTGGAGAGAGGGTCACCATCCACTCAGTGGTTCAGAGTCTTTTTTTATCTGTAACCTCCGGACACAGAGCACAGTGGGCTGGGATGGCAAAATTCTAGCCATAGGGCTCAAAGAAGTACCCTCTGAGGAGGAAGATATCATATTATCCCCACCTTTAGCAGATATCATCAACTGCCTATCCATTAGACCAATCACTTTTTGTGTGGAGGAACCAACCACTTCTGTCTTATTTTCCTTTTCTTTCCCTTTGGCATCATAATATGAGTAGAGGAACTCACCATTCTTTGAAGCTGCAACAACGTTCCAACCCCTTTGGGCATGCCCTGCAGCCGTGCACCAAAAAAGCGTCTCACCTATAAAAACAGAATAAGTGGGGTGCCTTTGATGATGTCAGACACTGTCGCTGCCATACCTACTTGGGAGAATTTGATAGCACCAGTTCTCCCTGGCCAACAAAACTCCTTGGTGGGTTCTCTCCTCCGCTCAGCTCCAAAGGCAGCTTACTTATGAAGATGGAACAAGGGATCGCCTTTGATAACGCTGTCACTGTCAAACCTCCTCAGAGGAATTTAATGGCACCAATTATCCCTGGCCAACAAAAGTTTGCATATGTCATCTCCTGCCTTATGACAAATTTTTAATGTGTTGGAACTTTTAACATTCATTCATTGACAATGTGTATTCATTGATTTAGCGTGTGCTGTTGGGGCAATTCTATAACCGAGAGACTACTTTCCATTTAGAATACTAGGTAACAGCAAAATATGAGCCTATAAGTTAACAGTGAGCCATTGCACCATCCATACAGCTGGTGTCAGTGTGTGCATCTAAGAGCTAAACATACATGCATAACATAGAATACTATAAGTTACACAAGTATATCTGGTGCTTAGACTAGTGCAACACTAAAAGTAACTAGATAGTATGATCCCATCTTTTCTACCCCGCTCAGTTCCTCGAGCTACTCTAGCTGCTTCCACCCTGCATGTTCAGACTTGCTGCAACCTTTTTTTTCCCACTGGGGTGTTTGCATTATTGTCTTAGGGTTTAGATACCACTGTTTGTTGTTTTCTGTACCTCTTTTGGTGCCTAGGTCTGTTCATGCCACCCTAGTTTTTTTTCTGCTTGGCACGATCACCTGCCCTGCCAATCTCTTATTTCTTAAGAAGCATTTTATTCACTATGGGAGGAATGCTTTTGAGGTGCTGTTGAATATTAAATATGATAATCCTAAATTCTCACTTGAAATCTCTAGGATCCTGGAAAATAATTGGAAGAGTCACAGAACTGAAAGACAATTAATACTCTTGCACCAGCCCTACTTAAATTTCCAACTAAAAAATTCTGAATCACTGTAAGAATGTGGTGTGCATTAGTACAAAACTCTGGCTTTTTCTAGCTAAGTATCCTCAAGATGGGAGGTGGCATACCACTTTACATGAGCCAAAAAGATGCAAGCAGAATTCTTCATTTCCCTATGGATTCTATTAAATATGCTTTGGTGGATATTCCAGTTAATGTTGAATACTATAAGTTACATGCCTGAGTCCCACCTATGCTCCACCCAGACTCTCCCTATATGTATGCCCACCTATAAAATACATCAGTATGTACAGAATAGCACTTAGGCAGAATTTTGTTTATGTGTTTCTGGGCCAAATCTTATATGTGCTCTGGGTATTATCTTCCAGGGACCCAACTTAGTGGCTCTGAATGTTTTCTTAATGCAGACTTTTGTCAGAACCAAGAGGTCTCTAATTGAAACTTAAGAAATTATAGTCTACCGCCTGCTGAGAGTTCATAGCTTTATAGATCGCTAATGCTTCCTCAGAGAGATATGGGAACAGTTTTTTTGCCCATCAGGCCTTGGAGCATCCTATCTTCCTTTCAAAATCTTTGGGGTCAATTTCACGCCCAAGTTGGCTAAATGTATTGCTTCCAATTGTGGAAAACCAGTTCCCCCTGCACCTGGTCAAGTGTGTTTGGTGCAGGTACTTCAGTTCCCAAGGGTCTCCAACAGTCATAAGAACAAAAGAATTTCTATACTGAGTAAGACCAATGGTCCATCTAGCCCAGTATCCTGCTTCTAATAGTGGCCAATTTCAGGTCACAAGTACCAGAGAGAATTCCAAAGAGTAGCGAGATTTATGCTACTGATCCCAGGAACAAGCTATGTCTTTCTCCATGTATGCTCAGGGAATGAGTCTGACCTTGCAACAAGTCCACCAATGGTACCTGGTGTTCATGACCCAGTTTGATCATGCGTTGTAGTGCTAAGCAGTTTTCTGCTTGGATGGTCTTTCATTTCTCTGAGGAAACATTGGAACAGTTGCTGGGGCTCTGCCATTTTGAAAAATGAACAGAAAACAAAAAGTGTTCTAAGTATAGTATTTGGCCTAGCCTATCAGTTATGCCCTTCTGGACTTCCAATACCCACAAGCATATACCTAATATTCAACAACTTCCTCCCAGGTACTCTTATGTCAGGGAAGTGCTGGATAGTGCATGCCGCTTGTGGTGGTTTCAGTTAAGCTGCTACTGGAGCAGTCGAATGTCTGTGAAAATGCATCAGCTGGGCATGTCATTCGTGGATTCCACAGCTGCCACAATACTGTCATGCCTAATGCTGCTCTATCCATAGATGTCCCAATAATTAGGCATCCCCTGACAGATTTGACCTTGTGGATCCTCTGGGTTCTATACACAGTCTTATATTAAGCACACAGTTTGTTTGCCAAAAGTTATAATCAATTGGAGAAAAAAGACATAAATTCTCAGATTTTTAAGCTGCCTTCACTGGCAGCTCCTCTGCCACCAGGATCAAAAGAAATAAGCAATAAAATAAACCACTTACAAACATATTTATAAAAGATTCCAACAGTGTGTATCAGGTCTAGTTCATGGCTGCATTCAATATACAATCCTTAGCTCTCAGATACTGTGCTGGTCCAATTCAAATGCAGGCAAAACCAAAAGCATAACTCTAGGCAGTTCTTCTTTAAGCCCTCTTAAGGTACTGTTCCTTGAAATGAAGTCCCCTTAAAGGTTCTGTGAGTGACAACTAGCATCTCTAAATTTTAAGCAAACAATAATATTCATACTTACCACTATTCACAAATTCTTCCTAGCCTTAAGGCAGAGTTTCCAGAATAAAGTTACCTGCTAGTCCATAGACAGCATGTCAGATCTGCAGCTGGGAAACAGCACATAACTTCCAAAGCTTCCAGGCTGCAGTGTTTAGGGTTTCTTTCCCCTACCCCCATAGTTTAAACAATGCCTCGTTTCTTTTCTGCCTTTTAAACAATCTTCAAAAGTGGCTTTTTTTCATTAAAAAAGACTGTCTTCCCTTTTATGGGTTATTTAAAATTTGATATACTGCCCTTCCTGTAGACATAACAGGGCAGTTCATAAATAAAATAACAACAACAACAACAATATAACAAGCCAGAAAAGAAACCAATCATGCACCATTCCTAACTGGAGAGGAGAAAAAAATGGGGAGAAGTGGGTCACACCACTGTCATCAAACATAACCCAAAAGCCTTCTGAAAGGTCTTGAACGCAGTATGGAGTTTAAGGTAAGATCGATCTAAACCAGTGCTTCCCAAGCCAGTCCAGGAGTACCCCTTGCCAGTCAGGTTTTCAGGATATCTGCAATGAATATGCATGAACTTGATTTGCATACACTGCCTCCAATATATGCAAATCTCTTCCATGCATATTCATTGTGTATATCCTGAAAACCGACTGGCAAGGGATACTCCAGGACTGGACTTGGGAAACACTGTTCTAAAGATCATGGGACCTCATGTCTCAATTCATGGTGCACGCTGGAGACAGACCCCACCCACCCTCCCTCCCTCCTACTGTACACAGAAGTAATTGTTAGCTGAAAAACAAAACCTCCCCAGCCAATGTCCCTCTACCCTGCACAGCTGTGTAACAATACACTTTTTTTTAACTGCTGTGCAACAGTTTTAGATTGTTACACATCAAATTGTGGGCCTGACGACAAATGCCTCCCCCACCCCCACACATAGTCAAGCATCTCCCGTATCTATCTTCTCTGCCCTTGCCTAAGGAGTTAAGACATTTGAAGCCTTATTTAGTCTTTTGATGTTCTTTAAATACTTTTTTTTTTATTTAGTGTAACCCTGTGAGGGGATTGATATTCCAAAAAAAAACAAACAAACTGAAAGCCAACAACTTACCGCACCGGCCATTCTCACATCTCTCATGTCAGCCATAGATCATGATTTGCAAAATTAAATGCAGCTATCAGGTCAATTTGAACCAAAATGCTGCATCCCCTTTACCCATTATGCCCCTCATTGTATAACAGTGCACCTAAATTTAAGCGCCTGTTGCATGCTTAAATTTAGAGAATAATAGCGTTAATGCATGTTAAGTGCACACTAGCAGGGGAATTCTATATATGGAGCCGAACATTAGGCACTACTTCAGTTTAAAATTTTTGGCACAGAAAAGCATTCTAACGAATGCAAGGCACCATAACGGGGCAGAAATGGAGATTCCTGTGAAAACATATTTAGGTGTCTATTTATAGAATAACACCTAAGTGTTTCCATTCAAAGGGGGCATGGCCATTGGTGGGGCATTCCCTTAAAATGCATGCAGTGTTATAGAATAGTGCGGTTCTGTGCCCAGCTTGTGCACCAGGATTTACACCAGTTGGTGGAGCTCCTTGCACCCAAAGTTCAGCGTGGATCCCAGCGCTATTCTATAAAAGGCACCAATCTCAAAATGCCCATTAAACAATACCATTCAGCGATGATTTTTTTTGGCGCTGAATTTTGGTCACCATTTACTGAATCCAGGCCTTGGGGCTAGATTCTATATATGGCACCAAAAAATCTGCACTGAAAAATGCGCTATTCTATATGCCACAAAAAGTTAGGCATGGTTTACAGAATAGCACTTATGCCTGGGAATCGCATCTAACTTTAGGCATGGCCATTTGCACCAACTGAAATGTGATTAAAATGTGAAAAATTACAAGAGGCCCTTATGAGACTAAATGGCAGATGACGTTTAATGTAAGCAAGTGCAAAGTGATGCATGTGGGAAAGAGGAACCTGAACTATAGCTACGTAATGCAAGTTTCCACATTAGGAATCACTGACCAAGAAAGGGATCTCAGCATCGTTGTTGATGATACGTTGAAATCCTCTGCTCAGTGTGCTGCGGCAGCTAAGAAAGCAAATATAATGTTAGATATTATTAGGAAAGGAATGGAAAACAAAAGTGAAGACGTTATAATGCCTTTGTATCGGTCTATGGTGCAACTGCACCTTGAATATTGTGTTCAATTCAGGTCACCGTATCTCAAAAAAGATATAGTGGAATTAGAAAAGGTCCAGAGAAGGGAGACGAAAATGATAAAGAGGATGGGACGACTTCTCTATGAGGAAAGACTGAAGCATCTAGGGCTCTTCAACTTGGAGAAGAGATGGCTGAGGGGAGATATGATAGAGGTCTATAAAATAATGAGTGGAGTGGAATGGGTAGACGTGAATTGTTTGTTTCCTCTTTCCAAAAATACTAGGACTAGGGTGCATTCGATGAAGCTACAAAGTAGTAAATTTAATACGAATCAGAGAAAATATTTCTTCACTCAATGTGTAATTAAACTGTAGAATTCATTGCCAGAGAATGTAGTAAAGGCAGTTAGCTTAGCAGGGTTTAAAAAGGGTCTGGACGGCTTCCTAAAGGAAAGTCCATAGACCATTATTAAATTGACTTGGGGAAAATCCACTGCTTATTTCTGGGATAAGCAGCATAAAATGTATTGAGTTTTCTGGGATCTTGCCAGGTATTTGTGACCTGGATTGGCCACTGTTGGAAACAGGATGCTGGGCTTGATGGGACCTTTGGTCTGTCCCAGTGTGGCAATACTTATGTACTTATGTAACCGCCTACATTAGGTGCATATCCCTGTTATTCTACAACAACAAGTGTTCATTTTAGGAATGTCCCCAAGCCACCCATGACCCTACCAGTTCCGCACCTCCTTTTTCAGATCACGCCAAAATTTATGAATGTAAAGTTCAATTAAATTTAATTAGTGTCAATAATTGCTTGTTAAAGAGCCAATTATTGGCATTAATTAACTTAGCTTATTTAATTAAATTGTACATGTAAGTTGGGCACGTGCCTAAATTTGACCATGCAATTTTTAGTGACTTTTATAGAATTTGCGGATTAATGTGCATGTCAGGAGTGCACTGAACTGGTATTCTATATTCTAAAGTGGCTTAGCACATACCTGTAAGTGGAGCATTCACGGGGGAGGGGCATGGGTGGGATACAGTAAATTATGAGCATAAATATCACATTTAGGTACTTTTATACCTACTAGACATCTGGTATAAATGTTAGTGCCTAAATTTAGGCACTTACTGCCCAATTCTATATAGCATGCCTAGAGATCCATGCATGTTCTATAACAATGCGTGCAATTTAATTGACTTAACAAGCCAATCAGAGCATTTAACAGTGTATAACAAGCAATAATAAGCACTAATTTGTGTGCATAACTTGCTAAACAGATTCTATAATGAACTGCACCTAAATTCTAAAGCATGCAGTTCAAAAGGGGTGCGGCTATAGGTGGGGAAATGGGTGTTTTGTGGGTGTTCCAAAATTTACGCGCATTATAGAATATAGCCCAATTCGCATAAATCTATGTTTCAGGATTTGTGCCGCATTTTCATTGGTGTAAATGGATGCACGTAGTTTTATGTGCTAGGATATCAACTAAGCATATTATATATACTGCGCCTAAATCTAGGCATCGATTATAGAATATGCCTAGGCAGAAATGTTTACCACTCAGATTTTTTAGGCACCATAGATAGAATCTGGCCCTTAGTGCTGTTATAGAAATGTGAAACAGCACACGTAAACTGGGTACTTAAATTGTGCTGCCCAGTTATAGAATTGCCTCCTATAATTCTTAATTAATTGACTAGAGCAGTAACTACTGTTTTGGTAATTGTGACTGAAACCCTGATTGTTCTTGGGATTAAAAAAAAAGAGAATTCCAGTCTTCAAGATACACCTGCTCATATAACTACAATTGCTTCCAGATTGTTTGACAAAAAGGCAGATTGGCTTTCAGTCAATAATTAGCACAATTGGACTTCTCGTCTTTAGAGTCCTTGATCTATGACCTTAATCTGTTTTAGCAGAGAAGGATACTGTCTCAAGGACATGTTAAGTAACTACATCAACAATCTTATAACCACCTCTGGTATATTTCTCAAAAGACCTGCTGGATAATGGTTCACTATTCAAACTCCTCTTTCAAACTTAGAAATCAAGTCCATTATTTCCTTAGCCCTAGAACGCATATTGGGGGCCTTTTAGGCCCCCGTGCTTACATTTTTGCTATTATCTGCAAAATTACTTTAGTTAGAATTTTGAAACTCAAGGTATTACTCAAGTATGTCATTGTTGATAATATCCAGTTGTTCATATAATTTTTTTTCATAGGCATTATGGTGTAACAATGCTTGTTTGGTGAAAACTACATCTGTACGAATTGGGGGCCTTTTAGGCCCCCGCTGTTTTTATCATGTTCTCAGAAGTGTTTGTGTCTCAAGTTACTTTATTTGTACTCAGTAATGCTGGTGGAGGGGCCAGGGTGTGGATAATAACATGTGAGGATGTCATGTGATTTTTGGAGGGAGTGATAAGGCCATGACATCACCTCAGGTCCTCTGAACACTGAGGACAGTATACACTGTGAGCTAATTGCTGAAGGACCTGTGATAAGATAAGCTGTTGAGAGGAAATCTGTTTCATTTTCTAACATCTAGTCAGCAATGGCACAGTCTTCCTCCAAGTGTCTGACTGACCAAGAGATTGAAGCGATTATGTTTCAAAGCGATAATGAAAGTGAACTATCTTTGTCTGATGAAGAATATCTGCCACCAGCTAATCAAACATCCTCATCCAGTGATTCTTCTGATGATGAAGAAGTGAATCTAGTGGATCCTCAAGAAGTGATAAGTAGAACATCCAAAACGAATGTTTTTTGGGACAGTAATCCTACATTAGTCGGACGTACTCCAATACACAATATTGTGAGACAGGCTCAAGGAGCTGTGGGAAGTCCCAGTTACTTTACCCCTAAAGATGTATTCTGTACTTATTTTTCTGACAATATTGCAGAAGAGGTCCTATTATGTTCAAACCTAGAAGGAAGACGTATCGCTTCAGCAAAAAATAAGTCCTGGAAAAATATCTCAAAAGAGGAACTTTATGCATATATTGGACTTTTCCTGCTGGCAGGGAGTCAAAAATCGTATGATGTCCCAATACGAGAATTATTTCTGGACCCACTTTCTGATCCACACTATAAGGCGACAATGTCAGTGGGCAGATATGAGGAAATTAGAAGGATCATTCGCTTTGATGATAAGCGAACTCGTGCAGCGAGGTTTGAAACAGACAAATTAGCCCCTATCAGTTATATCTGGAACATATTTATCAAAAATTGCACAAAACTTTACAATCCTAGTACTAATGTTACTGTAGATGAGCAACTTGTACCGTTCAGAGGACGCTGCAAATTCATACAATACATGCCCAGCAAGCCAGCCAAGTACGGTATAAAAATCTTCTGGATGTGTGATTCTGCAAATTATTATGGCATAAATGGCGTAATCTACTGTGGCAAAGAGGTTGGTGCACCAGTACAGAAGGATCTGGGGTCTGAAATAGTCAAAACTCTTGCTGTTCCAATATTCAATTCAGGTAGAAACATCACCATGGACAATTATTTCACCAATGTTGAACTAGGCAATTTTCTGCTTGCAAAAGCTATTACACTTGTTGGTACTATAAAGCAAAACAGACGAGAAATTCCAGCAGCACTCAAACACAATCGTCAGCGAGCACTTTATGAGAGTGTCTTTGGATTCAATAACAAAGCGACTTTGGTATCTTACAAGGCAAAGAAGGAGAAATCTGTAATTTTACTCAGTACCATGCATCACGATTGCAGTGTTGACAGCAATAACCAAAAATTGAAACCAGAAATCATCCTGCATTACAATGCAACAAAAGGAGGTGTAGATAAAATGGATGAGATGGTGGGAGAATATTCGTGTAAGAGGCAAACAAAACGATGGCCTGTAGTACTATTTTCAAATATGCTTGATGTAGCAGCCCTAAATTCATTCATTATTTATACAGAAACTCATCCTGAATTTCATGCACAGAGGAAGAACAGGAGACGCTTATTCTTGAAGGGCCTTTGTCATGAACTTGTAATACCTCACATGATAGAGCGAAGCGACTTGAAATGCTTGCCAAAGAAAACTAAAGAAGCAATGAAACGGTGTGGCGTACAGTTTCAGATTACTCCAGAGCCAGGAGAAAGAAAACGAAAGCGTTGTTTCATGTGTCCAAGAAACATAGAGAGGAAAACTGAGCGATATTGTTCCACTTGTAAGGAAACTGTTTGCAAAGAACACTCTTCTGAAAAAATAACATGTCAGAATTGTTTGGAAGACTAATATAATAGAAAAGAAAGTTAGAATAAAAATGTAGCTGCAGCTAGTTTGCTATAGATTTCTATGCATTTTTGTGTGTTTTCATGTCTTTGCGTGAAATTTGGGAAAAAAAAGATTTTTTGGTGTTTTCTGTGAAAAATTATAATTAAAATGTTGTCCACTATTCATATTTTATTGAGCAATTTTGAAATAAACTTGTGAAAGTTATTTAAGTGTGTTTTTCTACATTATGTGCATGGGGGCCTAAAAGGCCCCCATGACGTTAATATGTATATTTTTAACATCATGCGTTCTAGGGTTAAAGGCTATATGTTGGAAATCATTCCATAAAACATCAGCCTTCACCCCTTCCTTAGCTAACTCGAGCTGGCTACTTGTTTGCCCAATTGTTTCTATGACAACAATGATCCATAAGTCCCCTTCATGAAGTTTGCACTTTGTTAGCCACACAGAAGTCTACTTAACCTTGAAACACCGGATTGATCAGACTCCTGAAGTAGGTGCTTAGGCGCCGAAACACGGCCGCTGTGTCGAGTCCTTTTAGTGTATTCCCAATAAACATCATTAACAACTATCTTCTGCGTCTTCCTTGTGGTATTTGGAAGTGCCATCCTTGCCCTACTCTTTGTTTGACTCTACTACAGTTCTAGGGTGTGATGCGCCTTCACCTCTTGTGGGTGTTTTCCCTTATGCCATTTATTCCAAACCAGCTGGTGAGATACCACCTGAGCTATCTAAACCCTGACTGATAATGATGCATTTTATTTACTTTAACTGGGTCTGGGAACCATTTTGGAACTCTCTTTTGATCCTAGGGTGAGAAGTAGAGTGTTTAATGTATGATCGGCTGTGATATGTTCTGTGATATTGTTATAGTTTAGGTGGATTTATGGTGGGAAGGGGTGGGGTAGGGTGGGAAGTGGTATGTTCAGGGGACTTAAAATTTGAACTATAATTTTGTTATGGTGTTGGTTACTTTGCTGCAATATTACATGAAATTGTAAACTTTGATAATGTCGATGAAGGTACTGTTTGTTATGTCTCACATGTATCACTATTGGATTTGTAGTGTTTAATTCTAACCTACTCTGCAACAAAAAATATTTAAACATATTTACTTCAAACCAAGAATTCTGAAATCTGAATTTCCACTGCTTTGTTTAAAATCTTTTCTTAAAATGGGATGCTTGAGATTGGTCGAGAGTTTTGGGGATCATTTATAACCACATTCAGGGGCCATTTTACTAAGGTGCATCAAAATATGGGCTGCGCTAGTGTAGGCGTGTTTTGGGTGCATGCAGATCCATTTTTCAACGTGCCTGTAAAAAAAGGCCTTTTTTATTTTTGCCAAAAATGGACGTGCGGCAAAATAAAAATTGGTGCGTGTTCATTTTGGGTCAGAAACCTTACCACTAGCCATTGACTTAGCAGTAAGTTCTCACACATTAACCGTGTGGTAATCATCTATGCACGTAGAATGACGATTACCGTCCGGTTTCTGCTGTGCGCCAGAAAATAAAAATTATTTTCTGGTGCGCCTAGCAGACACACGCCAAACATGAAATTACTGCAAGGGCCATGTGTTAGCCGGGCAGTAACTCAAAATTGATGTGCATTGGGTGCGCACAGGCGCCTACATGGCTTAGTAAAAGGCCCCCCCCCCCCCCCGTTTTTAGATAGTGGATTTATTACAGAGTGAACTAGTTCTAATATGCTCAAGAATAAAATGCCAGTGCAATGATCCGCCACCACTATATCATAAAACGTATTCTACAACAATGCACGTAACTTAATTGGTTAACTATCTAATCAGTGCTGTTAATTGGATGTTAACAAGCAATTTTCAGCACTAATTGGCATTAGGATTTAAGCACACAACTTGCTAAGTGTATTTTGTAACGTGATGTGCATAAATTCCAAGCTGCATAGTTGAAAATGGGGCATGGTTATGGGTATGGAATGGGCAGGTCATGGGCATTTCAAAAATTTATGAGCATTCTTATAAAACACACCTGCTTTGCGCCTAATTTAGTTATCAGGATTTAGGCCAAGTAAAACATGGCCTAAATGGACGCAACAAATTTGGTCGCACAGAGAGCCGCTCAGCGTATTCTATATGCCATAATGCCGTTATATCGCTCCATGGTGCGACCGCAACTTGAGTATTGTGTTCAATTCTTGTCGCTGCATTTCAAGAAAGATATAGCAGAATTGGAAATGGTGCAGCGAAGGGCGACTAAAATGATAGCGGGGATGGGACAACTTCCCTATGAAGAAAGACTAAGGAGGCTAGGGCTTTTTAGCTTGGAGAAGAGACGGCTGAGGGGAGACATGATAGAGGTATATAAAATAATGAGTGGAGTGGAACAGGTGGATGTGAAGCGTCTGTTCACGCTTTCCAAAAATACTAGGACTAGGGAGCATGCGATGAAACTACAGTGTAGTAAATTTAAAACAAATCGGAGAAAATCTTTCTTCACCCAACACGTAATTAAACTCTGGAATTCGTTGCCAGAGAACGTGGTGAAGGCGGTTAGCTTGACAGAGTTTAAAAAGGGGTTAGACGGTTTCCTAAAGGACAAGTCCATAAACCACTACTAAATGGACTTGGGAAAAATCCACAATTCCAGAAATAACATGTATAGAATGTTTGTACGTTTGGGAAGCTTGCCAGGTGCCCTTGGCCTGGATTGGCCACTGTCATGGACAGGACACTGGGCTCGATGGACCCTTGGTCTTTTCCTAGTGTGGCATTACTTATGTACTTATATATACCGCATGGAAATTTAAGCCAATCTATAAAATTTAGGCATTTTGTTTTACTGTGTGCATTTTTTAGGCACCATATAAAGATTCTAGCCATTAGTGCATAGCTGCTCAGTGTTCAAATACAAAAACGTCAGAGTCCAAAATCTCAAATGTCAGCCATGTGATTGTTAAATATAATAATTAAATGAAAAACAGATTTAACAATCACAAGACTACTTATTATTTTGAGCTCTTTATGCTCTTTTCATTTCTGCAGCAATATGAATGTTGTGCTGTAGATGAACCCCTCCTCCTTTTTCCTACCTTCCAGCCTTCCCTGCCCCCTCTTTCCCCCTCCCCTTTTTATTCCCCTTCCCCATCCTCCCCATTTCCCCCCTTTCTTTTTCCTTTGGCCAGGCCTAATGCCGGTATACCGTGCGCTAAAAGAGCACTGCCATGAGTCGCGCTGAAGCTTCCCGCAGTAGTTTTCCACTTAGCGTGCACTAATCCACACTGAAAAATATTTTTTTTATTTTCCAGCGCAGGAGGTGTGCCCTTGAGTGGAGAGTAGGCATGCCTGCACTAATCAGGTAGTGCAGGCACATTACTGCGTGCTACCCGATTAACGAAAGAGCCCTTACAGCCACTACTACTACTACTTATCATTTCTATAGTGCTGCTAGATGTACGCAGCGCTGTACACTGGACATGAAGAGACAGTCCCTGCTCGACAGAGCTTACAATCTAATTAGGACAGACAAACAAGACAAATAATGGGTAAGGGAATTACAAAGGTGGGAAAGATAAAAATGGGTGCTGAACAAGTGAGTAAGGGTTAGGAGTTAAAAGCAGCAACAGAAAGATGGGCTTTTAGCCTAGATCTGAAGACGGCCAGAGATGGAGCTTGATTCCAGGTCTATGGTGCAGCAAGATAAAAGGAATGGAGTCTGGAGTTAGCAGTGGAGGAGAAGGGTGCAGATAAGAGAGATTTACCCAGTGAAAGGAGCTCCTGGGGAGGAATGTAGGGAGACATAAGAGTGGGGAGGTACTGAGGAGATGCAGAGTGAATGCACTTGTAAGTCAATAAGAGGAGTTTGAACTGTATGAGGAAATGTAGGGAGCCAATGAAGTGACTTGAGGAGAGAGCTGATATGAGCATAGTGACGCTGGCGGAATATATGTCGTCAGCAGAATTTTAAACACATTGAAGGGGAGAGAGATGGCTTAGTGGGAGACCTGTGAGAAGCAAGTTGCAATAGTCTAAGCGAGAGGTGATAAGAATGTGGATAAGTGTTCTGGTAGTGTGCCCTTACTGCCTCCTAAATAGGTGGCGGTAAGGGCTCCTGCAGTAATGGTCATGCGCTAATCAAGAAATTAGCGTGTGGCCATTACAAAAAAAATATTGAAAGGCAGCCATTTTACTGCCATTCTAAAAGTGGTTGCAGCATGCAGAAAACCCACATGCTGACCACACCGCTGGCCACTTTTTAGCGTGGCTTGGTAAAAGGACCCCTTAGAGTGGGATAAACAGACCACCGTAAATTGCATTAAACCCTTTTGTTGTCTGTGAATGCCAAGAACACATTAACTATTTTTTTAATTATTGTTTTTTTATAGGGGGCATAATATGGGAAGAGAGTGGGCCTTCTTGTGTTATCCAGCTAGCGCATTTGCATTAGCGTGTGCTAATTGGATAAAGTAAGTTTAATATGGAAGCACTTAGTGCTTCCTACATAGGAGGTGGTACGTGTTCCCATGTTATTTTTCTGCAGGTGCCACGTGCTAATACCGTAGGAACATTACAGCATGACCTACAAAACAAAATACTGCCTGATTTTAATGCCACAGTAAATCTAGGCTTAGCTCATGGGAAAGTCCCATATTAGAATGTGCAAAGCCTAGATTTCACCACGCTTTAATAAAAGGGCTCCAAATTAGTAAACCTATGTAATATTGCTTAATATAAAATTATGTTATAATCATCCAGTATTCATTGTATTAGACAATATCTATTTGATTTACACAGAGATATATCTATCATTCACTTTTTATATAGGAACAAATCTGACATCTAGTGGCCATAATTATTATTTTTAGACACATGGCATCCACAACATTCATGTATCTAGTGTTATGTATTTCAGTTGTTTTATGTTTAATTTTTTGTATCTCCTTTTTTAAATTATTGATTTATGTATTTTTAATTGATATATTCTATTCATGTGTATTACTAGTTTGGCTTTTATGTCATTACTACATGTGTACTGAATTTCTATGTATTTATTTATTTCAGGGCTCGACAAACTCCAGGCGCCAGGTCACCATGGCACCTAAAAGTTCAGACCCCAACCCTGGGTTTTGCACCTCGAAGATTCTGTCTCTGCATGCGGTACCTCTCTTCCTCCCCTGCCCAGATCCAGGCAGCAACTCTCTGCTCCCCACCTACCGTCTTCAGTGTCTTTTCCCCCTTCACTCGGCCCCCCCCCCCCACCTCCTGGGTTCTCTAAACTTGCCTGTTCACCAGCAGCAACTAAGACATGCTGCTGTGGCCAGTGTTGGGGTCTTCCCTCTGCTGGGTCCTGCCTGTTTGGAAGCAGATAGTTACCTAACAGAAGGCAGGGACTCAGCAAAGGGAAGGCCCTGACACCAACCAGAGCAATATGTCTTAATTACCGCCGGCAACCAGGCAAGTTTAGAGGACCTGGGAGGGGGGCATGTGAGTGAGGAGGAAAAAGATGCTGGACATAAAGCTGGGGGTGGGATGGGGAGGGAGAGAGATGCTGGCTGGACCCGGATGGAAGGGAGGAATAGGGACATGAAGAAGGGCTGGACCCTCGGAGGGGGGCCAGAGGGAAATGAAGATGTGTTGGACCCACAGGGGGGGGGGGGACGACAAGAGGGACATGGATATGTGATGGCCTCAGGGGGAGCTGGAGAGACATGGAGACTTTCTGGCCCCTGGCGGAGACTGGAAGAACATGGAGATGTGCTGGAACCAGGGGGAGGGAAACTGAAGGGATATGAAGATGTGCTGAACATGGGGGGGGGGGGGGGGGGGGTGGTGGCTGGTGAGACATGTTGGACCCTGGGGTGGGGAGGCCGGAGGGACAGGGAGATGTACTGGACCTACAAGGGAGGGGAACAAGGGAGGGAAGAGACACAGACCAAGTTGGGGGGTGGAACAGAGGAAGAGAGACATTGGACCCACAGATGGAGAAAGTTGTGTCAGACCATGATAGGGGGCAGAAGAGAGAAAGAGATAGATGCTGAACCCAGGGTGTGGGAGGAAGGGAAGCGAGAGGGGAGGGACAGATAACAGACAAGAGATGGAATAAGAATAGACACAGGGCAATGCTGCAAAAGGGGTGGGATAGGAACACAGAGGGCAATGCTGAATATAAAGGGAGGATAGGGGTACTTAGAGGGCAGATGCTGAACATAGGGGTAAGACTGGAACAGGGACAGAGAGGAGAGAAGCTGGACAGGGACAGATTGGAACAGGGACAGAGAGAAGATGGATGGCAGACAAGGAGAGAGAAGACAGGAGACCCTGGAAAGACAGGAAAAACATAGAAAAGCAGAAGAGACACAGATCAAATCGAATGGAAAAATAAAATGTTCAGTCCACAAAGGTATAAAAAATAGTATATTTTGAATTTATTAAATGAACCATTGGGGCTCATTTTCAAAAGAGAAAAACGACCAAAAAATGACATAAAAGGCAGATAGACATTTTTCTCACAGGAAAGCATCTCAAGCATATAATCAAACCAAAGGGAAAAACCAGTTTAAATCACCAGTACATTTACATCAGGACATTCCCAGAAGGGCATTTCAGAGGCATGGTATGGATGGTCTTATGGAATGAACATCTCCAGCCCATAAAAGATATCAAAACTTTTTCCGAGTGGCGGGTAGTAAAATGTACAGAATTAGACCCGATATAAAAGCTTGTAGAGTAAGAGCAAAGCTGTCTTTAGACCCATTTGTGGAGTTGAAGAGTGGAGGAAGTGATAGTTTGAGAGAAAGTTGAGAGTTGCTGAGTGCTCTGTTACCACGACTTCCCTCCTCTCTCTCTCTTACCTCTTCAGCCAGCTGCACCTAGGAAGCCTGGAGCCAGATGGCTTTTGCCATAGTCTGCAGGTAAGCATAGACCTCTCATCCAACCCTTCCCCTTCTAGGAAGCAGACCTAAGACATGCTCTGTCCTATGTATCTGTTAACCAAGGACTCCTTACTGAATGCAGGACAGGATAGACCACGGGCACTGGTAAGCAGGAACACAAGGGACAGCAATGGACTGTGATACTGATATAAACTGTTTACAGCCCACGTACATATGTCTTGTTCTCAATTGGACACACCCAGATGTGGCCGCCTGTTGGGGGAAGGTAAGGGAAGGGGCCCTAGAAATGGATCTGTGCACCATCTTCTCCACTGGACTAGGGTCAGGGGATCCCCATCTTGTGCCTTTTCCCCAGCTTTACGTTTCATATCTTCACCTGCTTCACGGGGGTCCACACCTGGTGGCTTTTCTCTCGGTTTGCACCTCACGTGTCTCCTCGGTTGGCTCCATCTTTATTTGTGTGGTGAACCCCATTCACCTTTCCTCATATGCCCACCCATTCCCAGGGTTCAGGGTAGACCACTGTATGTATTTGTCATTTCCAAAAACTCACTCTTACAATCCTACATATTTGTTAAAATTTTAACCCTCTCTTTAGTCCTGCAACCCATATTCAGTAGGTCCAGTAGTGGGGGGGGGGGGGGGGGGGAGGGAATCATCCAGTTACAGTTCCTGTTCTTCAGCCCCTGCAGGCAGCTCCAGCCTGGTGCCTACATTACACCCCTGGCCTGTAGCCTGTTCATCCAAGATTGAGGCTTGTTGCTCCTATAGGCAAGCTCTCCTGCTGTGTAGTACTTAACTGGTTGCAATTGTGATAAACATGTGTCTAAAGGTTCCTTTGCCTTCTCACTCATGTATATATCCCCCATAGATGTACATAGTTGATTTCCCTTTCCTCTTCACCATTTTATATTGCAGTAAATATGTAAATATGTACATACCAAGCAGCTGTTTGCATGTCCTTCCAAGCCCTCAACCATGTTGCTTGTGGGTAAGGAAGCACGCACAACAGAGAGTAAATTATAGTCCAGGCACTGCCTCTGCATAACTGCTGGTAGCTAGCAGGTAGGTTGCTAGTGTGAGACAACATACCTTTACTTTGAGCTGCTCTCTGCTATGTGTCAAAAGGGCGTGGGACTGCAGGCTCAGGGGGGTTAATAGGGCTGGTCTCTTGATGTAAGCTGTCAGGAACAGACAGGGAAATACTTTGAGTAGACTAATTGTGGCCTACATCAGTACATGTGGTCCTCTACTTGGGCACAGCAGGGAACCAAAATACCTTGGTTCTTTGGCACGGGACACCTGTGATGCGACCCAGGTTCCAGCTTCCAGCATAGAGCTGGACTTGAGCATCAGCATAGCAAGGGTCTGCCAATGCTTCTTTCATGGAACATGCAGCCCCATCAACCCCAGCTTCCCCTCAGAACAGATCGCAGGTGGCAGCGTTGTTATTGTCAAAAGGCCAGAGAGTTAACCCCCCTGGGGACAGATGATTACAGAGTTCAATGGTGAGGTAAGTGGCCACTCTGGCCCATCCTGTTACCTACATTGCTCTTCCTGTGACCTGGTTCATCTCCTTATGTGAAGGTCACTGCACCCACATTAAGGGATCTTCTCCTATACTGCTTCTACCTTCTAAACCTTACCCTAATCCCCAAGAGGGACAATGCCTATGCTTCTTGGCTGTAGGGAATGTGAGGGTGCCTGCCCTTCCCCAGCACAAGCTAGAGGCCAAATAATGGGCTGCTAGGTGCTGTGCCAGGAATCTGTCTTCAGACACATGTGCAGGCAGTGGCAACATTCCTATAAGATGTCTGTCAGACAGGTGTCCTGCCCATTTCCTACCCACACGAGGGCCATGCTTACCCCCAGGACCTGCTAGGCAACTATCTGGCCCTTTGACTAAGCTAGGGAATGGATGCACTCCCCCATGCCCTAAAGCCATTAGTTTGGAGAAGGGAGTGGTAAGATACTCGAGGGCTGGGCATGAGAATAGTTTGTGGGGTGAGGGGGGGCACTGCCCCCCCAAACACAGGGCCGGCGCAACCCAGCTGCAGGGAGCTCTCAGTTCCCCCTGCCCACCCTCAGCTCCCCGACAGCCCTCCATTCCTGCCGCCCTGCATTTAAACCTTTTAGTTTAAGTCGCAGCGGTGGCAGTAAAAAAAATCAGCACAGTAGGCTCACTTCCAGCCTTTCCCTTCCCTCTCAGTGTCCCGCCGGAAGCAGATATTTTTAGGTGAAACGTGGCCACGTTGGGTGCTTGTTTTAATAAAGTATTTACTTCTACACCTGCTGGTCTGCTCTGTGTTTTGCTGCTTTGCTTGCTTACAGATCATCACCTCTCAGTGTATTTTTGATGAGAATCTGATGCAGCAGATACTGTTTCACCATTTCATTCTTGAGCATTATTAGTTACTAGCAAAAAAGGCCCGTTTCAGAAAGCAATGAAACGGGCGCTAGCAAGTTTTTCCGCGATCAGCGTGATCGCCGGTATCCGAGTCCTGCTCCCCACTCCCACGTGCTGCAGTGCGCATGAGAGCTTCTCACCTACCTGACAATGTCCCATGGTATCGGCTGCAGGAGAGGAGGACACAGACCGTTGGCCCTCGCTGGTGCTCCGTTCGGATTCCTGGGCGGGGGAGGAGTAGGGAATCCCCCTCCACATTGGACACTCGTGGCTCCTCCCCTGTCCCTGACGTTTCCCTACTCCTCCACCTCCACAATGGACACTTGCGGCTCCTCCCCTCTCCCTGACGTTTCCCTACTCCACCTCCACATTGGACACTCATGGCTCCTCCCCTCTCCCTGACGTCACGATCTACACCATGAAGGACACCACCACCGGAAGCCAACAGGCAGCCTCAGAACGCTGGAGGTGAGCTTTATTATATAGGATATCTTGAAATAGCTCAAGTAATCCTTTTTTATTATCTTTCACAATGTTGACAATCCACGAACTATAATTCCATTGTGTAGCAGCCACTGCAAGAATTCTTACTTTTACAAGTCCATCTTGTAACTGAGTTCTCATTGATTTTGTGAAAAATGTAGCTATTCCACTAAGAGTTGAATATATCCAGCACTTTGACTAAGTACTAAATTTAAGATATGTGCATAACTGTTAACAAATATTGCCCCAGGTGCTTCTTTTTGAATCATGGATTGCACTCCATGCAAATTTGAAGCCGTTACTGGAGCACCATCAAATGCTAGAGCAACACGCTTTTGCAAGCACTTGACTATCTTAAGAGTTTGGAGGATAAGTGTTGAAATTCCATGTGCACTTCTGTCTGTCCCTTTGATGAACCCCCCCTCCAAAAAAAGTCTTTCATTTGGTCCACTCTTATCTGTAGTATACCTCACAGATATAGAAAGTTGAGAGAGGTTGATACATCAGAAGATTCATTGACCAACACTGCAACAAATGTTGATTTCTGTCATTCTTCTTTAACTGGAGAATCAATCATTGCACAACTGAAGAAATTGACATTCTGAATATGGTTTGATGTTCCTGAGAAAACTGTAGCTGTTTCCAAGGGTTGACACAAAATTGAATCATAACCTGACAAAAACTATAGCAGTTGCACGTAACTTCCCTCTATTGAGTGACCTTGAAATGCTAGTTCTTGTTAACCAAGAAACAAACCACATCAATTACTCTCTTCAAAACATCTCTGTTTCTTCTGACCATCTCATTGTGTTTCAGAATTCCAAGTCTGCGCTGTTCATCAAGTTTGAGTTCAATATTAGTTTGGCCAAACATTTTGAGCTGTAAAGTAGCTCGTAAGTGTGCCTGAGAGCATTCATGTTTTAGGCATGTTTTTGTCAAATTATTCAGTTGAGAAAATCCATTGTAGCTCCATGTTCCTTTGCCAGAACTGAAAAGCAGACATGGCCAGCAGAAGAGTTTATTCAGAGTAACAATTCCTGTTAACCACTCTGTTGTATATCATATAGACTTCTCTAGAAATTATTATTAATATTATTATTTATTGCATTTGTATCCCACATTTTCCCACCTATTTGCAGGCTCAAAGTGGCTTACATAGTTTTGTTATGGCATTGTCTTTCTAGGATATCAGATACAATTAATAATGTGCAGAGGTTAAGTAAGGGAAGAAAGAAGGAAGTATTAAGGGGGTAAGTGTAGAAGGTGAACGTTCATATCTGGGTGGGTTGGTGAAGTGGATTAGTAGGTCTGTAGGTTCTCTTTGTAAGCTTTGTTGAAGAAATATGTCTTCAGAGATTTGCGAAAGTTGGTTATTTCGTTGATTGTTTTCAGGTCTATTGGTAGTGCATTCCATAACTGCGTGCTCATGTAAGAGAAGGTAGTGGCGTGCATCTGCTTGTATTTTAGTCCTTTACAGCTGGGGAAGTGCAGATTGAGAAATTTGCGGGATGACCTTGTGGCATTTCTGGGAGGTAGGTCCACGAGGTTAACATGTAGATTGGGGCATCTGCGTGAATGATTTTGTGTACAATCGTGCAGATCTTGAACGCAATGCGTTCTTTGACTGGGAGCCAGTGAAGTTTCTCTCTTAGGGGTTTTGCACTTTCGTACTTAGTTTTTCCAAATACGAGTCTGGCGGCTGTGTTCTGGGCTGTTTGGAGTTTTTTGATAGTCTGTTCTTTGCAGCCAGCGTACAGTGGGTTACAGTAGTCCAGATGACTTATTACCAATGACTGTACGAGGGTACGGAAGATGTATCTCGGGAAGAAAGGTTTTACTCTTTTGAGCTTCCACATGGAGTGGAACATCTTTTTTGTCGTATTCTTCACATGGGTATTGAGAGTGAGGTTTCGATGAATGGTAACTCCAAGGATTTTCAAGTTTTGTGAGATGGGAAGAGAACAGTATTGTGTCATTATGGTGGAGAAGTTTTTTGTGTTATATTGTGAGGTGAGTACAAGACATTGTGTTTTTTCTGCGTTAAGTTTTAGTTGGAATGCATCTGCCCAGGTGTGCATGATCTGGAGGCTTTGGTTAATTTTGTAGGTGATTTCATTTAGATCATGTTTGAATGGGACGTAAATTGTAACATCATCTGCATATATGTAGGGGTGGAGGTTTTGATTGGCTAGAAGTTTGGCTAAAGGTATCATCATTAGGTTAAATAGGGTTGGTGAGAGGGGGATCCTTGGGGACTCCACATTCAGGTATCCATGGGGGTGATCTGTCCGCGTTCGTTGTTACTTGGTATGATCTTGTGGTTAGGAATCCTTTGAACCATTTGAGAACTGTGCCTCCTACTCCGAAGTATTCTAGTATGTGTAATAGTATTCCATGATTGACCATGTCAAAGGCACTGCACATGTCGAATTGTAGGAGGAGTACGTTGTTACCAGTTGCAATTGCTTGTTTGAATAAGTTCATTGCGGATACTAGAACAGTTTCGGTGCTGTGATCTGATTGAAATCCTGATTGAGACTCATGTAGAATTGAGTGTTTATTTAGGTATTCAGTGAGTTGTTTCGTCACTATGCCTTCCATGAGTTTGGTTATGAGTGGGATAGATGCTACTGGGCGATAATTGGTTAGGTCCATTGTGCTTTTCTTAGCGTCTTTTGGCAGCGGCATAACTAAGATGTTTCCTTTATCCGTGGGAAAGAGCCCATTTTGAAGCCTGTGGTTTACGTGATTCGTAAGGTCTGTTTTGAATTGTTTGGGTGCTGTTCTTATTAGGTTGGTAGGGTAGATGTCTAGTTTGCATTGCGATTTGGCATATTTTCCAAGCCAATGTGAGATTTCATCTGATGAGAGCGTGTCAAAGTTGGTCCATGATCGATCTTGCTGGGTATTCCCCGGGTTTAGGGTCTAGGCATTCAAGGATGTTTGTGTAATCTGTTATGTTGGTGGGTATCATGAGTCGGAGTTTTATGATTTTTTCATTGAAGTATTTTGCAAGATTGGTTGCTGATGGGGTGTCTGTATTATTAGAGGTGACTGGTGTAGTATTTAGGAGCTTGTTTATGAGTGAGAAGAGTTTGTGTGTATCCTTGTAGTTTGGTCCTAATTTGGTTTTATAATACGTCCTTTTAGTTTGTCTGATAGTGTATTTGTATTTTCTTTGTAGTTGTTTCCAGTCTTTGAGTGTATGTTCGTCTTTTTTCTTGCTCCATGCTCTTTCTAGTCTTCTGACCTGTGTTTTTAATTCTTTCAATTCTTCGTTAAACCATGGTACTGAGTTTTTTCTATGTGAGGTTCTGGTTTGAAGTGGTGCTATGTTGTCTAGTACTGTTCTGCATCTGTTGTAACATTCTTGAAGAAATTGGGGTGAGTCTGTAGGTGTTGTCCATTCATCATTGTAGAATTGTTGCCAGAATATTAGTGGGTCTATTTTGCCTCTCGTAGTGTAGGTTTGTTGTTTTTGTTTTTGGTGTGTCTTTTTTGTTCTCCAGTGGAGGGAAAGGTTTGCACTGTAGTGATCGGACCATGGCGTGGCTGTCCATTTTATATCTGTTAATGAGAGATTTGGTTCTGATGAGAATTTGTGGGTAATGATATCTAGTGTATGTCCTTTGTTATGGGTGGGTTGCATGTTTAGCCAATGGAGCTCCCATAGTTGGAGGAAGTCCTTGCATTCGCATACATTGCTTAAGTTAGTATCTTCAAGGTGCAGGTTGATGTCTCCTGCTATGAGCAGGTTCTGGGTGGAAACACAGGTGTTTGATATGAAATCCAGAAAGTGTGTTTGTGAATCTTGCCAGTTGCCCGGGGGTCTGTAAAATATGATTAGGTTTAGGTGATCACTTAGCTTGGAGTGGTTGATTCTGACTGAAGCTATTTTGAGTTGGGGAAGAATAGATTCTGCTGTTGTTGTGACTGTGAATTGAGATTTATAGATTATTGCTATGCCTCCTCCTCTTTTTCCTTCTCTCGTCCAGTGTGTAATTTTGTATTCTGGAGGGCAAAGCTCTAGAATTATTGGATCTTTGGAGTCATGGATCCAAGTTTCACTAATAAGTAGGAAGTCAAGATGGTCTGCTGTGATCCAGTCGGTTATTATTGTGGTTTTATTAACTACCGATCTGGCGTTGATGTATCCTATTTGTATTTGTTGGTGGTGTTCAGTTGAGTTTGAGGTGGTGATAATTTCTAACAGCTGTCTGTTTTCTTGTTATGTGAGTTTGTTATGTACTTTCTTTCCTTTCTGTTGCTGGTGAGTGTGGATAGGCATGCTGTGTATGGGTTGTGTGGGTGATTTGTGAGTTGTGGTTGCTGTTTCTATTAGGGGTTGTGAGTACGTGATGGGTTAGTGAGAGACAGTAGATAATTAGGAGTATTTTGATGGAGATCATATCAGTGTTAGTTTGTGTGTTAATTTGTGTTTTAAGCGTTAGAGATTCTATTATCAAACAGTAATGCTATTACTTTAGATTCTTATACTTGTTGATTATGTAGATAGTATTTAGTGCATTAATTTAAGAAGCGTTAGAAGATTGGGTCTTTAGCTATATCAGAGATACAGTCATTTAGGGTATAGTCATGCTTAGTTTTGCAGAGTATTGATTGTAACAATTTACCGTTCTAATATCAGAATAGTCTTGTGTTACTATATCAGAACTACAATAATTTTGTCATGCTTAAATTTGCATAATATTGACTACAACAGTTTACAGTTCTAATATCAGAATAGTATTGTGTTATAGATACATTAAAGATGTTATGAGCTTTAGAGCATTTATGAGCTTTAGAGCATTTAAGGAAGTATCTAAGGCCTTTATAACAATGTGGCAATCAAAGGAGGTCTTTCAACATGCTGCATTAAAAGCCTTCTAAACATTAAGCATTCAGAAATGGCGGACAAACTCTTTTGCATCCTGCATTTACTCTGGAAAATCTGGAGTGCTTCTTCCTTTGGAAATAATGCTTTGTTTCTCTTCAAACTCTAATCTAGGAAAAGGAACTTTAATCAAATGTCGTACAATGTCTTTATCTCTATCATTGCTGCCAACATCAGACTGTTCTGTGGAGTAACTGCAGCACACCATCCTGAAGTGTAGTGCTTAAACTCTATTGAAAAGTCATTCCCTATCCCAACTACCCAGCCTCTCCCTCTCCATGATGCAACCCAAACAAAAAAAAGTCATTTAATTCTCAGTCTCCTCTGTACACCCCCCACCCAGCTGTCCTAACACTCAATCCATTCTCTACCCTGACCCACTATCTCATTCTTTAGACCCCGAACAATTAAAATAAAAAGTATTTTGGTGCCTCTGTACCTCCAGCCTTCCATCCCTTCTCTTTTCTTGCCCCACCCACTCCAATAGTTATTCATTCCTAAAGGCAGAGATACCCCCACTCCCACCCACATCAAAAAGCAAGTTTTCCTTACCAAAACAAAGGGAAATGGCTCAGAGGCAGAGCCAAATCAGTGGCAGTCAGCCCTTATGCAAACTGCTCTTGTGCTCTGTAGCAATGCTGTGCCACCAGGGCCCAACATGTGGCTCAGTTGCAACAAAGAGTGGTTGAAAGTATGTACAAATGACACATAAGGAGCTAAGGAGGTGAAGGCAATTTCTACCACATACTGTTGTGCTCTGTTGCCATGCCTGCTCTGCTGCTGACACCACACAAAAGGTTAAAAAAAAAAAAAAAAAGCTTTGGGGGAAAAAAAGCATGTTCATGGGCTGGGGATTCATTGAAGGCCCTGACGGCACACCACTGATCACCAGAAATTTGGTTTCAACTTCCAGAATTAAAAGAATATATATTTTTTTCTAATACCTTTTGCCTAAAAACAGCTCCGAGGTTCAACATTGAATCTTTAAATTCAGCCAGAGGGAGCTATAGAAAGTTTAACACACAGTTTCTGTAAATTATCCACACATCTTCTAGAATAAGCATTATGATTACTTAACTATAACTTCTTATTTAACTTCTTTCTGAAAAATTATTCAGTCCAATTCAGCCACTGTAATGCACTCAGTAACAAGACAAACATTGGAAATCAGAAATTATTATAGATTTCATCAATACACTTCTGAGAATTATTCTGTTTCACTTTTCTCAATTAAAATAAATGTCTTAATTGCTAAGTTATTTTTTCACAGGACTTTTACAATCCCTGTCACAAACCTTAGTTTTTACTTAAACTTTAGCTTAGAAATTATTTCCTGTTCTCCCAATAACACTTCTCTGATCTCAATGTTTCTATCAAAATACTAGTGATCAAAAACAGCGAAGATGACACAAAAAAAGGAAAAAATATCCAAAAGCAAAAAAGGAACAGTTGAAGATAAAAAATAAAAAGTAAAAAATACAAAATACAAAATAAAAAAAGGAACTGCAAAAAACAAAACTATAAGCGAATAGAAAAAATGAAAAAAATGGAAAAAAAAGGGGACGACACAAAAATAATGGAAAAACTAAATGAATTTATTGAGGTGATATGACTCGACACAGCTGTGTTTCGGCCCAACTGGCCTGCATCAGGAGTCTAAATAAAATAAATATCAATTTTGAACAACATTAATATGTAATCAAAAATTAATCAATATACAATAAAAGACAAAAATCAAATGAGCTGCAAACATCGATCCATTGCGTTTTCTAAGTGCAATTTTAGGAAGGAAACCAAAAGAAGACAGATGAGAAAAAAAACGGAAAAAATACATATTGAATCAACTAGTCATGTAATTAAAATTACTCATCATTGAGTTCTTGTTTATCAATAAATCTTATATTGTTACTAGTAGATCACAAATATATCTTTAAAAAACTTATTACATAGAATGAAATAGATATAGAAATAAAAATTATTGTCTGTTTTTATCCACATAATATACAATATAAAACAAAAACAACACAACTTCTAATCTTATCAAAGTCCTAATCGTTATGTATATATAGTTTTTATACTAATCGTTGATCGTTTAAATGATAAGATCCTTATAGGACTTAGAATGCTGTACAAAACCATAGTATTCAATCCTTATTTTGGAATAAAGATAGTTTTAATTTTAAAATTACCTGTTACACCATGTATATGTTTTCTGGTAATATCAGTATTTCTTTGAAGAGTGTTCTATTAAATGCTCCCTTATTCAAAATCACTCTACCTTTAAAAAGGCTGTGTGCACGATCTGACAAAAATCTATATGAAAAGGGAAGGAAATATTCAAGCCGTAAAGGTTGATATTATCAATCTTACAGTGAAACTTATAACTCCTTATTCTGAATTGTGTATCGCGTACCGATTGTATACTGTCTTATACAATATTTTGTTTATAAAAAATATATTTTATAACTAAAATGCTGCTAGAATGCATCACTTACATGGTGTGTGGAACGGGAAAACCGAAAGTAAATTAATATACATATAAAAAAAGATCTTAGAAACACCACTTGTCACATTATTAAACTAAATGTATCCCTTAAAAATCTGGGACAGAAACATTGTTACAAATTCTATTGAGTATTTCTATAGTTACTCACATATCGTGTACTAGTAAAATATTATAGGAAGCCAACACACTGGGATCTCCTACATCTGATTTTAACTATCCGAAAAATTACACGGTGTCCATAGTGTATACACATTTTTATACATTTGCACGGTGTCTATAGTATATCCGCCTTGTAATTTATTATAACTTCTTACCATTATGAAAGACTCTGGCTAAAACATTAGTCTCACTGGAATAGCTGAAAAACAGCTAACGTTTGCTGGCAATCACCTGACGTGACGTATAGAGCCTCCTTTATAGAAATGTTCAATCTAATGAAAACGTCACAACTCACGTAATGTCCGCATCTTTCAAAGAGATTTCTCCCGCCAAAAGTAAACTGTAACGGATACACGTCACTTCCTGTGTATTGGCCAACTTAAATGATAATATTAGCTCAGCTAAACCCACGGATATTAATAAGTATAAATGATGTATTTAAATGAATTCTCCTTCATGTTAGAAATAGAGAGTTAAAAGATATATGGGCAGTCTCATTAAAACCTTTTACCTTGATGAGAATGTATAAATATTCTAAACTTATATGTTATCTCTATTCATTGAACACTTGCAATATTCATGTCGGTCTAATTTTCTAATCAATAATTAAATCAACGAATTGTTGGTCTCAATTTAGATCGGATAATAGTATGCAGGCTAATTGCGACATAAATAGCTCTAATTTACTACTCATTACATATGTCTGTATTGCTAGTTTTATAAATTAAACCTTGAAATAAGGGAACAGTGAATGGCAATTATTTTGAAACGATAATCACCTTACTGAATCAAATACTATTAGTGAAAAATGCCTATGTTTTGATTGCTCTAGTATAATGGCTTATCGAAAGAGTTGTGTATTGGTCAAGTGACTTCTCACAAGTTGATATGCTCATAATAACTAAAGATTAAGCGTCAAATTTTAAATCATGGTAAAATACTTCATATGTCTATCAAAATACTAACCACAAATTTTATTTTCTCTCTGAGTCACAGCAATTTCCACATTCACACTTCCAACCTCTCTCTTTCAAGCTCAATAGTCTTCTCTCTGTATTCCTAGAACACCCCCTAGGTAACAGATTCCATGTGGCTTGAGCAACCAGATTCAAGCTCTCATATTTCTCTAAATGCAGTTTGCTTCCACATAATGCAGCACAGTACAGACATTAATAAACCCATAAAATTTCCAACTAAAAACTTTGGAACCCTCTAAATCATGTGCCAGGGATGTGCTTAGAAAGATTTATGTAAAAATCCAGAATTTTTAAATCCAAATTTAGAAAGGATACAGTTCATCTTAGGCACCTATCCACACCTCTAAACTTTGTTTTTTAACTTGATCAAAGCTTCAAAACTATTTTAAATACTTTAAATTTCAGGCAGGTGTTCGTGTTAGTCTCCAATGCAACCACTGCACATGCATGAATTTTCACACCATTTTGGGCTTTGTTGGGCACTCTCCTGTCCCCCTTCCTTGTGTTCTCAGCATTCTTAAGGCCAGACTCCAACAAAACAAAACAAAACATGTGCTTCATATATGCTCAAACGTGCACAGTCACGATTCACATCGCTATAGTGGCATTAATGCTGCCATTCTTTCTTCCTTAATCAGATTCCCTGGCACTTAAAAATTAAATTTTAGTATTTTCAGGGCCCCCCAAACTTTCTCTCAGGCCTTCCCAGACTCACTGGCCTCCTTCCTCAAGCAATGTGCAGATGATGTCACCAGGATGTCATCACATGTGCTGCGTAATCACACCTGTGTGCAGATGACACCATCAGCCTGTTCCCAGCTCTAGAACAAGCTGGGAACTTGCAGTTTTTTTCCAGGCTTCCTGCACTCAAAATCAGTCCAGAACGGCCCAGGATGCCTGGCCCCCACAAAGCTGCGAATTGTGGCTTACACCTGTGGAAGACACCCAAAGCACTCCCAAATAACTGCTTCAAAAACCTCAACTTCCCCCACAAGGTAAAATTAATTAAATTAAACCTCTGGTTACATATAATGTACGTGTAATAAATGGCAGGTTAGAAAAAATTATAGAACAGATAGATGTCCTTCTAAAAAGAAATGTCAGCCCTGGGATCATAGCAATAATGGCAAACTTAGGGAAGCAAAAAGGAAACAGGCCCAGTTAAAGCAAATACTGGAACCCTTAACAAAGATCAGACAGTTTTAGGCATCAACTGCCTTCTAAACAAGTAAAGCATGCCCAATTAACCTATGATCTTGGTGATCAGAAATTAAAAAGTTACAGGTTATTTCAATTCTAGATGATCACCAAGATCATAGGTTAATTGGGCATTCTTTACTTGTTTAGAAGGCAGTTGATGCCTAAAGCTTGGATAGTTCCTTGGATAGGAGTGCTAGACAAACAGATGAAAATGATGTGTTGAAAACAGATTTGACTAGCCAGGTTCAGAGAAATGAGGTTGACAGGGAACAATTGACTGATTTATGAGAGCAGTGCACTCAGCTGGAAGCTGAGTAAAATGAACTAAACCAAGTTAGGAAAGATAACGGCAAACACAGACCCAAATTTAATGATGATCTTAGAGCGCAACTTATGCCTGTCCAAGAAATGCAAGGGACTGTTACTGCTTTACAATCTGAATACTTTCAATTGATTGAACAAAGCTAAATCTAGCTGTGCACTACCATGACTGTTTGCCAGCAGGAATAGAAGCTGACAGGTTGAGTAATTCATCAGACTATGATGCTAGTGAAGCTAAAACAGTAGTCAGTCAGTACAAGTAAACCAAACGTTTTACCACACAGACTGATCTTTTACTGCTGGAGTCAGCCAGTGTGTGTGTGTGTGGGGGGGGGGGGGGGGGGTGCTATTTCACTACTACATTTTCAATAGTGAGGGACAGGCAAGCTCTGCAGGACTCCAAGGAACCCACCTGTCCCTAGTGATTGAAAACACAATACTGAAGCACCACTTCCTACTGCAGCAGAACAGCTGGAGGACTCCTGCTCAGATTAGAGGGAACAGTAATGGTGAGCCCTCCAAAACCTTATATATTCAGGTGTCTCCTATATGTGGGTACAGTAGGTTTTTGGTGAGTTTTGGCATGGCTCACACTTTTCACCACAAATGTAACAGTTAGAGAAATGGGCCTGGGCTCCCTTCTCTACAGTGCACTGCACTAACCACTAGACTACTCCAGGACCTGTTTGCTGCTCATAACATCTGAACCTGTCATACAGGCTGGTATGTACTGTTTCTTTCACATCTTTGGAGGTGGGGGTGGGTGGGAGGGGGTCATGCCTAATCCCTCCAGTGGTCATCTGGTCATTTAGGGCACCTTTTAGACTTAGTCATTATTGAAACTGGTCCACTATCAACTTTTAGCCCTGGACATTTTTGCTTTGTTCCATTATGGCAGAAAAACATCCAAGTTGTAGGAATGCCCAAATCCTGCCCCCAACACACCCCCTTTTGATTTGGATGCACTTCAGATGAACTGCATAGAAAAATGACTTTAAAATGCGTTTTGAAAAATAGCGATTTGGATAGTTTTGCAAGAAAAATGTCCACCTGCCATTTTGGGGGCATTTTTCTGTTTCAAAAATGAGCCCTATAATGATACAACCCATGCAGCCAGCAAACATGAAACCTAAATGGGATTTGCCACAGGGCCACTTCTTTTTACTGCTTTGGGATCTTCGTTCAATTCTTCCATGTCTTTTGCTAACACCATATTAACTCACAATTTAAAAGGTGGTGTACATGATTTACAAGCTCATATGAAGTATATGAAATTTCAGATGCAAATGCAGCAAGATCAAAGTAAAGAAACAAGATCAACCCTGAAGAAAGTTTTTTGACCTTAGACAAGTTGGCCCCTATTAAAAGTAAATCTAAGATTACAGGAATTCTTTCCTTGAAATGAATCTGTAGAAGACTAAAGCATTTATGGAGACGTTATCCTACCTTAGAAAATAAGTGTAACTGGTGTAAGAATATTCACAGATATAAACATCTATTAACTAGCAAAAAAGAGATTACTATCTATATAAATAATTCTCACCTCCAATTCTGAAGATCACTGTGTGGCACGGAAACACTGAAGCCCTGTACTGTTGTAGCCTGTCAGCACCACTCACTCTAACTCTCACTCATACAGCCGCCCACAGCCACGCCCCATCCAGACATAATTCGCAACCCCAACGTTCTAATGAAGCCCGAAGCTCCACCTACTTCCCTGAAGGGTTCGTGAGTTCATGGTGGTGAAGCCACCCCACTGACCATGTCTCTCTGCCACGCCCTCGCATCAAACGTGATGACGTCGAGGGCAGAACAATTACAGTCAACTCATCACTGAATGCAATGAACCCAACGAAAAGGACGAGTACCTACTCCTTTCCTTGCCTCACAATCACCTGCCAGTGTGCCGATGAAACAAAAAATGTCGCCCACAACGAGCATACGAAAACGACATCCATCAGAAACACCCTCTCTCTCCGCACCCTCTCCGTCGCTACTGGACCCGCTGCTCTCTCCCTCCCCCCTCCCGAGTTGCCGATGTACCCCCTCCCCCCACCCACAGTCCCCCTCAAACACCCTCCTCCACACCTCACAGGTTTGCTTTCTTTCCAGTGTATGGCAATGATGGCTGCAAGGGCCACGGGAAACAGAGATTAACCAAATTGCCTTCCTTCTTACGCCCCCCGCCCTGAGCCTTCCCTCACCCACCCTCCTCCCCGATGCTCATCGCCGCAGCTGCTCGCCGACCCGCCAACACCTCAACGACAACGTGGATGCAGCACCTCAGAGGTTTACTTTCTTTTGAGTGTATGGCGATGACAGCTGCATGGGGCAGGGGAAACAGAGATTAACCAAATTGCCTTCCTTGCTTACACTGCACTACATAGCCTTACGTCCACTCCTGTCTACAAACAGAGGGGAGGGAGGAACGCATGCAACTCGGAGGGGACACAGGGAGAGACCGAGGGAGGGGGGGAACCTTGCTAGCGCCCGTTTCATTTCATACAGAAACGAGCCTTTTTTACTAGTTCTATTCTAAAATAGTAGGAAATGATAAACCAGATATTAAACAGTTATTTTCACTTTGGATCATCTAATGAATTTGGATTACTTAGGAGGTCTTTTACAAAGGCACAGTAGCGATTTTAGCACATGCTAAATGCTAGAAACGCCCATAGGAATATATGGGTGTCTCTAGCGCTCAGCACATGCTTATTTTTAGCGTGCATTACAAATGTTAGCACGCCTTTGTAAAAGGCCCACGTAGGGGTTCCTTTACTAAGATGCACTGGCGTTTTTAGCACGTGTTAAAATAGGCATGCACTAAACGCTAAAGACGCCAATTTATTCCCATGGGTGTCTTTAGCGTTTAGTGCACACCTATTTTTAACGCGAACTAAAAATGCCACCGAGCCTAAGTAAAAGACCCCCTTAGTTAATGCTACAGGGTCTATTTTACCTTCTGCCTTTGAGTTAGCTACTTAATTCAGAACTAAGATTCAGATAGAAAGGGACCAATTAATTCCTTTTAGCTTTCGATATGTTCCTCAGGATAATCTTTCATTTGCTATCCCAGCAGACAGAATCTGGTTGCACTTTGACAAGATTCAGCTTACTAATATTAAATGGTTACTTTTAAAATATGTTAAATCTTCTTATTGCATGGGTGTCTGTCCCCTTTATTTAATCAAAATGGCATCTCCGACATTCCTAGCTATTTTCATTCAATGGCTCAATTACCATTTTGCATCTGGCATATTTCCTGCATCAGGAGAAGACATTATTCTCACACATATCTAAAAATCTAAAATTAAGTTTCTGTAGTAACTACCAACCGGTTGCATCTATTTGACTGTTTGTAAAGATGTTGGAGGGGTCATGTCACAGCACAATTGGATTCCTATCTTCAACAATTTGATATTTCACACTTTTCACAGTTCAGAAGGAACTACAGTATGGAGACTATTGTCAGCACTGATAGTATATGGTAAGGAATTACTATGTAACGGTCAATGCGCTATTGTAATTCAGCTTGACCTTACTAGTTCATTTGATCTTATGATAGAAATCTTTAGCTATTTTTTAATTCAGGGACAGGTGTTATCTGGGCTCAGAGGTTTTCTAACTGACCAATATTACACAGAATTTAAAAAAAAAAAAGGGCCTGTTCAGAGAGATGGAGAACTCTTAGTAGCATTCTACAAGGTTCCCAACTCATTCACTTTTTAATTTGCTTATGCAGTCCCTTGGTGAGGTTCTTGATCAGATTGGGGTTATGTACTATATATATACACATGGCATTACTGACATACTACTTTTATCCCAGTTGTGGTCTGTAACCTTATCTAATATTTGAAATTGTGTCAGCTTAATAGAAAGTTTTTATGGCTTGGTTCTAAGATATATTGATATTATATCCTTAGAAGGAAACATTTTTCCTCTAGATTTCCACTCTAAAATCTTGGGAGTGGACGTGGATAATTTACATACAGTGGGGGAAATAAGTATTTGATCCCTTGCTGATTTTGTAAGTTTGCCCACTGACAAAGACATGAGCAGCCCATAATTGAAGGGTAGGTTATTGGTAACAGTGAGAGATAGCACATCACAAATTAAATCCGGAAAATCACATTGTGGAAAGTATATGAATTTATTTGCATTCTGCAGAGGGAAATAAGTATTTGATCCCCCACCAACCAGTAAGAGATCTGGCCCCTACAGACCAGGTAGATGCTCCAAATCAACTCGTTACCTGCATGACAGACAGCTGTTGGCAATGGTCACCTGTATGAAAGACACCTGTCCACAGACTCAGTGAATCAGTCAGACTCTAACCTCTACAAAATGGCCAAGAGCAAGGAGCTGTCTAAGGATGTCAGGGACAAGATCATACACCTGCACAAGGCTGGAATGGGCTACAAAACCATCAGTAAGACGCTGGGCGAGAAGGAGACAACTGTTGGTGCCATAGTAAGAAAATGGAAGAAGTACAAAATGACTGTCAATCGACAAAGATCTGGGGCTCCACGCAAAATCTCACCTCGTGGGGTATCCTTGATCATGAGGAAGGTTAGAAATCAGCCTACAACTACAAGGGGGGAACTTGTCAATGATCTCAAGGCAGCTGGGACCACTGTCACCACGAAAACCATTGGTAACACATTACGACATAACGGATTGCAATCCTGCAGTGCCCGCAAGGTCCCCCTGCTCCGGAAGGCACATGTGACGGCCCGTCTGAAGTTTGCCAGTGAACACCTGGATGATGCCGAGAGTGATTGGGAGAAGGTGCTGTGGTCAGATGAGACAAAAATTGAGCTCTTTGGCATGAACTCAACTCGCCGTGTTTGGAGGAAGAGAAATGCTGCCTATGACCCAAAGAACACCGTCCCCACTGTCAAGCATGGAGGTGGAAATGTTATGTTTTGGGGGTGTTTCTCTGCTAAGGGCACAGGACTACTTCACCGCATCAATGGGAGAATGGATGGGGCCATGTACTGTACAATTCTGAGTGACAACCTCCTTCCCTCCGCCAGGGCCTTAAAAATGGGTCGTGGCTGGGTCTTCCAGCACGACAATGACCCAAAAAATACAGCCAAGGCAACAAAGGAGTGGCTCAGGAAGAAGCACATTAGGGTCATGGAGTGGCCTAGCCAGTCACCAGACCTTAATCCCATTGAAAACTTATGGAGGGAGCTGAAGCTGCGAGTTGCCAAGCGACAGCCCAGAACTCTTAATGATTTAGAGATGATCTGCAAAGAGGAGTGGACCAAAATTCCTCCTGACATGTGTGCAAACCTCATCATCAACTACAGAAGACGTCTGACCGCTGTGCTTGCCAACAAGGGTTTTGCCACCAAGTATTAGGTCTTGTTTGCCAGAGGGATTAAATACTTATTTCCCTCTGCAGAATGCAAATAAATTCATATACTTTCCACAATGTGATTTTCCGGATTTAATTTGTGATGTGCTATCTCTCACTGTTACCAATAACCTACCCTTCAATTATGGGCTGCTCATGTCTTTGTCAGTGGGCAAACTTACAAAATCAGCAAGGGATCAAATACTTATTTCCCCCACTGTACCATTAATCATTATGCACAATTAGTTATCAAAAATTCTTTTTTTACATTAAGAAAATCAAGAGTGACCAGAAAATATTTTAAACCTGAGGTGTTTAGGATCCTGGTGCAGTCATTAATATTATCAAGACTTGATTACTGAAATCTAATCTTAACCACTTGTTCTAAATCATCTATTAATCATTTGCAATAAGTTCAGAATGCTGCTAACAGTCTAACTTTTGGTTTATCCAAATATGAGTTGCTTAAAATCTTTTATTCTAAATTTCCACATGAATACAGCTTAAATTATATGTTACGATTTTTAGAATTTTAACCGGGGAAGCCCCTTTCTACATATTAGACCTAGTGACTCTGTTGCAGACGTAAGCTATGAGATGCAAAACTCTATGGGCCCTCCTTACTAAGGTGCACTAGCGTTTTTGTACACACTAATGCTTCAGACGTCCATATATTCCTATGGGTGTCTCTAGCATTAGCGCACGCTAATTTTTAAGTGTGTGCTAAAAATGTTAGTGTGCCTATAGCACGGCTTAGTAAATAGGGCCCTAAATCTTTTTTTGCTAAGATTTCTAATGTTTAACAAATTAACGCCTGTGTTTACAAAGGCGCATTATAGGTGCGTTAGTGTTTTTAATGTGCGTTACATGTTAACGTGTGTTAAACGCTAATGCACCTATAGGAATGTATTGATACATTAGTGTTTAATGCACCTTAACTTTATAGATGCGCTAAAAATGCTAACGCGCCTTAGTAAACATATCCCTAAAACTGATCAGGCAATTCTCCTCTTCCATTCACTATCAGATGGCCGAGATGTGAAACCAATTTCTTTTTGCCTTAAAATCTTGAGGTCATTATCTCTTATTTAAAAAAAATTTGAAAACCTCTCTCTTTTGCAAATTTGGTCTCTCAAACTGACTAATTAATGTATACATTTTATAACTTGCTTATAATTCCCAGACAAAATCGTCTGGCTCTTGTTTTCTGGAATCCATCCTTGAACTGTAAAGGTATAGGCAGAATACAAGACCTGGCATAACATAATAAATAATTGCCCAAGGTAAAACCATGCATTACATTTCCACTGCTGTTAATTTATATGCCCATCAGATAACTCAAAATACCAATGAACTATTATTAATGGTCTATTAAATAAAGAACATACCAATGAGTTGTTAAGAGAATTAGATAATATCATTGATAATTTAATGCGAGGTCAAGTTCCAACCTACTTGGGTTTCCCCTGATGTAATTAAGGAAGCTTTAGCTAAATTGACTAGAAGCATTGTTGAGCCTATTCAGATACATCTTGTGTTTCACTTAAGCACTGCATGAGGGAGTGTATAGGAAGTTGCAAGTCTCCCTTAATAGCACTCCCTCAAAGGATCATGTTAAGAAGCTAAAGACTGCAGTGTATAGTAGAAAGGGCACAGTTCAAGCAGGCAAAGCTAGCCTGCTGAGCCAGGAGGCTGGGGCCCAGAGCAAGACAGAATTAAAATCCCTAGAGAAGGCCCAGAACAGAAAGAGTCCTCCACGGTAGGGGCGTAGCTACAGGTGGGCCTGGGTGGGCCCAGGCCCACCCAATCTCGGTTCAGGCCCATCCACTTTGTTCTGATCCTCCAAACAGGAGGATATTCTAGGTGCTAGATAGGCTGCAGTTGCTTGTCAGTTCTGTCAATTCGCAGCCACATAAATTTAGGCAGCCGGCACTGGCAGCAAAAACAGACAGCAGCTCTCCTACCTGTGGTAACTTGTTTAATTTTTAAATCCGGGTCAGAATGGAAATCGGCCGCTCTAGCACCACTGCTGCGCTCACTCCAAGTTGGTTCTAGTCTCCAGAGCCCCTTGGTACCGCCTCTTAGGCATGCGAAAGTTATATAAAAGCCCAGCCCTAATTATGTGCACTATACTGGTGGCGACAGAAGTGTGAAGGGGTTGTGTGCTGGTGAATCCAGCAGGACGGCATGGGCAATAGCGTAATTAGGGAGGATTTTGAATGAGTTTATACCGATCAACCCCACACTCAACGAAGGAAAGAAATACTAGGTAGGTAGGATCGCCTTGCAAAATGAGTATGGGCTGTTGATATTCTCAGGTCGCCTGCCTTGCCTCTCCCCCCACCCCCCCCCCATGCTCCCACGTGCGCACAGACAAATCTGATGCCAGTGCCACAGCTTGGCTGGCCGGGTGTCCTCCACCGTGCCAGCAGTAGCTGGAGGAGTTATTGGGCCCTCCCAAGCTCGCTTGATCAGCCTTGAGCTAAGCCCCCTCCCCCCAGGCCTCAGCCCTCGGCCCTCCCTGCGGCCACAAACAGGTCAGGCACAGGAGCTAGCAGCACACAATCTGCAGTGCTCTGAGTCTGTATCTGCCACCACGTGCACACTGAGTGTATGGTGTGCATAAGAATTTGGAAAACAAGTCCAGCTGCCCAGGGAAAAAATAATATATATATATATATATATCTGCTATATAATAAAACGCACCTCCAACGTTCTGAAGCCGAGAAAGTGAAGCCTTCAAGCCTTGAAGCATTCCTGCAACGTTCCGGAACTACGTGTCGTCAATTGAGGAGATGGAGCCTTACAGAGCGCACGAATGCTTCAAGGCTTGAAGGCTTCACTTTCTCGGCATCAGAACGTTGGAGGTGCGTTTTATTATATAGCATGTGCTTGGTGCTTTTCTGTAGCACATGGGGGAATTTAATATATGCTGATTAAAGTGGAGGAGTGGCTGGAGGGGGGCAGGGGAGAGAGGAGAATCGCTGGGTGGCTGGAGGGGAGGCATGGGACACAGGAGAATCACTGGGTGGCTGGAGGGGGAGCAGGGGAGAGAGGAGAATCGCTGGGTGATTGGAGGGGGGACAGAGGAGACACACTTGCACCGAGTAGTCTCACTCTCTCTCTGTCACACACACACACTCTCACATTCACTCTCTCTCTCTCTCACACACAGTCAATCTCACACATACTCTCTCAAACATACACACTCCGAGGAAAACCTTGCTAGCGCCCATTTAATTTGTGTCAGAAACGGGCCTGTTTTACTAGTATATTTTATATATATTATACAATGTAATGCTTGTGGTGGGCTTCTGGGTGGGGGTGGGCTCTTCACTGCCTAGGGAAAAAAAGTATAATAATTAAATATACTTTTTTTCCCCTCAGTGAAGGGCCCACCTTCACCCAGAAACCCACCAACAATAAATTTTAATAAAGGTAAGTTTCTGGGTGGGGGTGGGCTCTACAGTACCCAGGTTAAAATAAAAAAACAAGTTTTATATTTAATGTAGGCAGGTTTCTGGGTGGGGGTGGACTCTACAGTGCACAGGACATTAAAAAAAAAACCCAAAATGTTTTATATTTAATGCTGGTGTGCTTCAGGGTGGGGGAGGGGGAGAATGGGAAGGGCAGGGGATGGGTAGAAATAGAGCAGGGCTGAGGCTATAGGGAGGGGTGAGGGTAGGAGAGGGCTGATGACTAGCTATAGGAAGGATGCTGAGGAAGGGAAAGGCTGATGCTGGGCTACGTGGATGGATGGATGGATGGATGGATGGATGGATGGGAAGGAAGGAAGGGGAGGGCTGATGCTGGGCCACTGGGATGGATGGGAGGGGGGTAGGGAAAGGAAGGACTACAGGACAAATTTTAATTTTTGGTCCTTAATTTTGTAATTCATAAGGTTGGTCTGTGTTCTACCTGTGACCGAGCAGGTGAGAGATTCTGCTGGCATGTGGTTTGTGTGAGGATCTATGAGTCTGACTTGTCTGGCTATTCCAATGGGATGTGTATTGCTGTTGTGCAGATTCACTGCTGCCTTTTTAAAAGGTACTGTTACTGGTATTCCTGTTCAGAATTGGTGTTAAGGTTTGCAGCAAAGGCTCTAAGAAGCTTCTTTGCAGGATATAGTGTTACTTCACTAAGTACCTGGCAGTGAAGGGATTTTGTGTTACTGTTATTGAGGTGCTATCAGAATTTGAATACATTTTTCCTATGGAAAGCTGTTAGAGGAAGCATTCTAGCTATGTTCTGTATGTATCCCAAGAAAGGCTACTCATAATCTATATACATAGTGCCCAACCATGTTAGCTCTGGGCCCACCCAAAATGTCAGGTCTGGCTACGCCACTGCTCCAGGTGTTCCCAGGAAGGGCTGTACTGTCCGAAGATGGACTCAGGAGAAGAAGGTAATTGCCATCTACATATGCTTCCTTAAATGCCGAGGTAGGAAGTTTTTTCCCTGGAGAGTTTGAACCTGTGTAGCCAGGCTAGGGGTAGGCTTGAGTTAGTGAAAAACTGTCTTTAACTTGCTGTGTTTGGGGTAGGGCAAAAGAAGCTAACCTGAGAGGACTTTTCACTGACTTTATAAGCAACTATATGTGCAAGATAGCCTGCCTATGCAGTAAACAGGCTTCAGTATATTTTGGTTTAAGAAATAAAAAATTCCTTTTTAAATTCCATACCTCACCCAGCTGTTCTGTGAAGGCTCAGCGTTCAACTCTCACTCATCCAATCACACACTGTCATTACTCTATTGTATATGTGAATGTAAATCATATAGAACTTGCAAATGTTTTAAGTCTACCTTATATTACCTGATAATGTATACCACCTGAAACAGGTAATTAATGTTGGTACCTGGAACTATACTTTATATTTACATATTAACAACCCTGAATATTTGGCATACCACCTTGACAGCCCTCAACAAACCTTATTCCTAATATGGAAATGTGCCAATGTACTAAAGACATCCCCTAGTTACACCCTGGTAAATCCTTTTTCAAAGGTATCACTGAGGCTCTTTGTGGCTTAACCAGTGTGTGCAAAAAGGAGAATTGTAAATCACAATAACCATGTATGGATGAATTCTCAGAGACCATGAAGAAACATGATACTTATAACAGAGTGCTTCTGCCCAGTAATGTAGGTTATGTTCCTGTCCCTAAGTATTCAGTTGTTAATGTAGATAAGGATTCATTGTTTTATCTTGAACCTGATCCTGTCCACACACAAGTTAAAGCACTTGATTATATTCCCTGGCCATACAATTAATTTTACACAAGAAGTGAATTTAGATTACAAAGAGTTCCACACTCTTGAAGCATCCATTAACCAAGATTGCTATAATTTTGATTCTCATGATAAGGATGTTTTATGTAGTAATTTACTTGTCACCTTTATTATTCAATTTTTCTCTAGCCTCTGGATCATTCTGTTGCCTACCTGGGACATCAGATTTCTAACCTATTTCATGCTTTATATCTACAGGGTAATCAGGGTATACCAGTGATTTTGCAAATGTGGGAATTTATTAATCCTCATTACAATATTTTCATATTGCATTAATGGTTTCTTTCTAATTTACATCATACCTGTTTGTATGTTTCTATGGGCCCTGTTTACTAAGCTACGCTAGAGGCGCATTAGTGCTTTTAGTGCGCGCTAACCATTAGCGCACGCTGTGTAGGCGCCTACAGTATTCCTATGGGCACCTAAACAGTTAGCGTGCACTAATTTTGTGCACGCACTAAAAACGCTAGCGCATCTTAGTAAACAGAGCCCTATCTGTAATTCACTCATTCCTGCTTCTGTGATATAGGTTACTGAAGAAAACATTTTCTGGATTTTGTAATCCTTTTGTCTTTTTTTTAAATTTATTTTATACGTTTCCTTTTTGGATTTTTGTTTTTGTGTTTTTGATTTTGGTTCTCCATTTTTCAGGCAGGCCTACACCATTTTTCTGTTGTGTTTGTATGTCCATGGATCTTTGACACATGTTAAAGAGAAATGTTACACAAACTGTAACAACCCTGGCTAATATTTATGTTATACCATATTTTATTTGTTACCAGTTATTTGACTTAAGCTATAGCAATAAAAAGGGCTTGGTTCAAATCCAGTTCAAATTTACTACTACTACTAATCATGTCTATAGCGCTACTAGATGTACGCAGTGATGTACACATTATATGCTGGTACTTTCTCTGTCCCTAGAGGGCTCACAATCTAAGTCTTTGTACCTGGGGCAATGGAGGGTTAGGTGTCTTGCCCAAGGTCACAAGGAGCTGCAGTGAGAATTGAACCCAGGTTGCCAGTATCAAAGACTGCTGCACTAACCAGTGGCGATCCTAGGTTGGCTGTCATCCGGGGCGGATCGCCACTCCCCCCTCCCCCGGGTGCAAGCGGCGTCCGTCCCCCCAGTGTGCAGCACAATACCCCCTGGTGCAATGACACCCCCTCCCCAGCACATCAAGCCCCCCCCCCCCCCGGGTTACTTCCTGTTCCGGGGCAGAGAGAGCAGGGAGCCAGTGGAGCTGACAGGCTTATTGCTGCTCTCTGCACCCTCCACCAGCGTGCACCCGGGGCGGACCGCCCCCACCGCCCTGCCCTTCCTAAGCCACTGGCACTAACCATTAGGCTACTCCTCCACTCCACTAAAATCTAATTCCAATTTAAGTGCACAAATACTGTCTGAAAGAATTCTCTTTGGGGTTACATGATACACATATGCCACATATATATCTACTAGTAAATAAGGCCCGTTTCTGACACAAATGAAACGGGCGCTAGCAAGGTTTTCCTGGGAGTGTGTATGTTTGAGAGAGTTGTGTGAGAGTGACTGTGTGAGAGAGAGAGAGAGAGAGAGAGAGAGAGAGTGAGTCTGGGTGCAAGTGTGTGTGTGAGAATGAGAGTGTGAGTGTGTGTGTGAGAATGAGAGTGTGTGCGAGTGCGTATGTGAGACACAGTGACTGTGAGAGAGTGTGTTTCACACAGATACACTGTGTGTGAGAGTGTGTGTGAGACAGAGTGTGAGAGAGTATGTGTGTGATACACAGACTCTGTGTGAGACCGAGAGAGTGTATGAGGCCGAGTGTGTGAGACCGAGAGTGTGTGACACAGAGAGTGAATGTGATACAGTGTGAGACATAGTGTGAGAGACTGTGTGAGAGAGATAGACACTGACTATGAGAGAGAGTGTGTGTGTGACAGAGATACCTCCCCCTCCCTCTGTGGTCTCAAGACCCCTCCCCCCTCTGGTCTCAGGATCCCCTCCCCCCCTCTGAGGTCTGAGGACCCCCTCCCCCCTGTGGTCTAAGGAATCCCTGCCTATCCCCTCCTCTGCGTGGTTGGCAGCACCTTGCGAGTGTGTGTGTGTGACAGAGAGTGAGACTGGGTGCGAGTGTGTCTGTGAAAGAGAGAGTGTGTGTGATTGTCCTCTCTCCCCTGCCCCCCTCCAGACACCCAGCGATTCTCCTCTCTCCCCTGGCCCCCTCTCCAGCCACCCACCGATTCTCATCTCCCCTGCCCCCCTCCAGCCACCCAGCTATTCCCCTGCCCCCCTCCAGGCACCCAACGATTCTGCTCTCTCCCCTGCCCCCCCTCAGCCACCCAGCGATCCTGCTCTCTCCCCTGCCCCTCCTCCAGCCACCCAGCAATAAGTTCCTCATACCTTTGCCAAACTTTGAACATGTCTACTATAATAAAAAGCACCTGCAACATTCTGAACCTGACTCCGTGGCTTCACTGAAGGGTTCGTTGACTCCTGGCATCTGATTACCCGCCCTCGACGTCATGATGTCATGACGTCATGACGCCTTGATGCAAGGGTGTCATGACGCCTTGACGCGAGGGTGGGGCCCACCCTCGACATCACCTCGACATCATCATGTTTAGACACGAGGGCGGGGCAGAGAGACAGGGGCAGAGAGAGATGTCTACACCGTTACGAACCCACGAACCCTTGAGTGAAGCCACGGAGCTTCAGAACGTTGGAGGTGCTTTTTATTATAGTAGATATATCATGCCTAAAAAATCAGTGCAGAAACAAAATACCTAAAAATTATACCTAAATTTAAGCACTGTTTATAGAATATGCATACTGCGTGACTAAATTTAGTCATGGGCACTTACGCCAAGTAAATCTTGGTGTAAATATTGATGTCTAAATTAGGAACAGACCAGATGTATTCTATAACAACACGGATAGTTTTTAGAAATGCCCACAACCTGTTCATTCCATGCCCATGACCATGCCCCCTTTTCAGCTATGTGCCTTAGAATTTACATGCATTACTTTACAGAATATGCTTAGACAGGTGTGCACGTAAATTCTAATTGTCAATTAGTGTCAACAATTGCTTGTTAATTGTCAATTATCAGTGCTGATTGGCTTGTTAACTAATTAAGTTGCATGTGCAAATCCAGAATATGACCAGATTTGCATGCGCAACATAAGTCGCACAATACAAAATCCAGAGGATAGTGGTTAATACAGTGGACCGAGAACATTGGACACTGGGATCAATTCACTGCAGCTCCTTGTGACTGTGAGCAAGTCACTTAACCCTCCATTGCCCCAGATACAATATTTAGACTGTGAGCCCACTAGGGACAGAGAAAGTACCTGCATATAATAATTGTAAACCGATTTGATTTTACCACAGAAAGGCGGTATATGAAATCCCATAACCCTTACCTCTATACATCTCTACTTACACCACACTTTTACTTTCTATTTAAGGTTTCCTTTAGTATTAGAAGTTGCCATATATACATATGCTGGATTCTTTCTTCATACTCTTTTAGTATTATGTCACATATATGCTTATAGCTTACTAGCAATACTACCAAGCCATGCAATTCTAATGCAGAGTATTTCTATAGAATAAGGTTAGTAAATGTTGTCACCTAGATTTAGAATTCATTTACGCTAACATCAACACTCGTTTTCTGTTACTTCCTCTTACATTACAAAGTTTAAAGCTATATTCAGTACTAATATATTACCATAGTACTCTTATTCTCATTAGCCCATGCATTTCTAATGTTAAGAAACTAGAACTGGTATTTAGTACTCTTTCATTTAGATTTACTGTATTCAACCATATCTTTACTAATTAAACTCTCTTCAGACCTGTATGCCAGCGGTTTCCAAACTGTTCGCCTTGGCACCCTGGTGTGCCGCAGCGAACTCTCAGGGGTGCCGCAGCAAATCCTGACTTCTCTCCCGCCGCCCACAATCCAGCATCGCTCTCTACTTTCCCCTTCTGAAGGTACAGAATCTGATGCTTCCCCCTTCTTCCCCCGTCACCGCTGCAGTGCTTGCAGCTTACATTTTCTGGCTGTCTGCAATTCACACAGGCACTGTAGGGACTTCCCTCTGCCAGTCCAGACCTTGCTACAGGAAGTTGCATTAGAGAGGGCTGGACATGGCAGAGGGAAGGCTCCGAAGTGCCTGTGTGAAACATTGACAGCCCGAAAATGTAAGCTGCAAGCACTGCAGCAGCGGCGGGGGAAGGAGAAGGAAGTGGTAGAGATCCTGGACCTACAGAAAGGAAGGTAGTAAGCAATGCTGGATTTGGGAAAGGTAAGAGGTGTACTGGACTTATGGGAAGAGGGGGGCTGTAGGGAAGGGAGAGATGTGCTGGACCATCTGGGAGGAGAGGGGCTGCAGGGAATGGTGTGCTGGACTTTCTGGGTAGAGGGGGCTGCAGGGAAGGGAGAGGTTTGCTGGACTCTCTGGGAGGAGGGGGTCTGCAGGGAATGGGGAGGTGTACTGAACTTTTAGGGAGGAGAGGTGTGCTGGAGTGAGAGGAGAGGGCTGCAGAGAAAGGGAAACCTATGTGGCTGGAGGAAGGGTGCGCAGCAAAAAATTGCTTGCACACTAAAGGTGCCACGAACGGAAAAGGTTTGGGAACCACTGCTGTATGCTATATTACTGCCTATATACTCTTATTAAAATTCAATATGTGGTCAAAAATACTACATCGGAGAACCAACTATTCAACAAGCAAACTCAAAAAAGGTTTCCCATAATATGTAATTTAATATTTTTGTGGACCATCAGAATAGCGGGTGAAACATATATAACGAGTGTGAGGCAGAACACTCAAACATCTCGCTAACACTCTTCATAGGTCCCTTTTTTATACATAAAATTGTTCAACTCTTCAATTTTTCATTTTCAACAGTCTCTTATATCCCAGTAAGTTCACAGTTCTATTCATCTATCTTCAAGTGACAAAGTACTTATCTTAACAGCAGTAGCATATTACTAAATTGTTTGAGGATATGGACCCTCCAATTACATACGGGAAGTCCATAGGAGACTCTTTAAGGACAGCAAATAAGGTTCCTTTTGAGAGAAGATTATATCGACCTGAAAAATGTGGCTATCGTCAATGGTGTGATAAAACCATGGAGGGATCGGAATTGACTCTCCCTGGTCATACTCGAGTTATACGAGCAAAAAGAAATACAACTTGTGATACAGCTCATGTAGTGTATAGTATTATTTGTCCATGTAAAAAAATATATATTGGATGTACCTCTAGACCTGTGAAGGTACGACTAGCAGAGCATAAGTCTCGAATTAATACAAAATAGATGTCTGCTCCTATTGAAATGAATCATTCTATTTACGATATAAAGTGGACTATTGTTGATTCCACTGAAGATGGGAGGAAGGGTGATAATTTGGAGACTGCTCAATTAAAAAAGAACAACGCTGGATTTTTAAATCTTAAGACTATGGCTCCTATGGGCTTAAATGAGGAACTTGATTGTTTTCTTTGATATAACATCATTAGTAAACACTGTCGTATGCATATATTAAGAGCAAAATACAACATCACTTTTAGCAGATCTTTTGAAGATGAGTGCCGAACTTTGGTAAAAGCTATAAATGAGCATAGACTGGAGTTTAGAACTGTATTATAATGGATTGCTAATGTGAACTTTAGGCTCCTTTGCCGAATGGAACTCCCCTAAAGCAGCTTTTCTTACATAGCTAAACATAGCACTATGTCGGATGCAGGGGCGTAGCCAGACACTCAATTTTGGGTGGGCCTGGGCCCAAGATGGGTGGGCAGAAGAATCTCCCTGTCCCACAGGTGATTTGGTCTCTCCCTCTCTCGCCTGCATGCCATAGGGTCTCTCAAACATCCCCCCTCCCCCGCATACCTTTTAAATAGCAGATTTTCACCAGCAGCGAGCAGCAACTAATAACTAATACACACTGCTCATGTTGACCCCACAGCCTTCCCACTGATGCAACTTCCTGTTTCCACATAGGCAAGAATATGTCAGAGGGAAGGCTTTGGGGCCAGTGCGAGCATTATGTGTCAGTCTCTGCTTGCTGCAGGCAAAGATCTGCTAGTTGCAACTTGCAAGGTATGCAGGAAGGACAGTTGTTGGGACTTTTCGGCTGGTGGGGCTTGGGGATCCCTACCAGCCACATCATAGGTGTGCTGCTGATGGGTGGGCCTGAACACAAAGTGGATGGGCCAGGGCCCACCCGGGCCCACCCTTGGCTACGCCACTGCTCCATGACAACTCATGGGAGCACCTAACACTGTATGCCTATGGAGATATGTGCTCCTATCAATATGTCTCCAAAAATTGTCCAATTTCAAATAACATAGGCACTTAACTTATATGGTGGTAGTCCACTCGCAATGACTCTTTTTTTTGTGTCTGTATATCTCAGACGCTATCTGTCGGTGGGCCCACCTCTTCAACTTCAGCTTAAAAGACTCACAGTATCCAAAGCATGGGATACTGACGATCTTTAATCGTTCCCCGCTTGAAATAGAGCTTAACAATCTGTATATGACCTCTGCAAGTCCAACTCTGCAGGGTTTCGTGTCCACTTCGTCAGGAACTTCCAAAGGTGATGAATCACAAAAAAGCTCAAACAAGACGTGCCTCTCTAGAATGGGTGCTCTACTATAGTCTAGTCGCATTTTAAATGCTCCCAGGCAGGAAATGACATAATCAAACTCCTCCTCCTCTCAGTCCATAAATCCACTTATCACATTTTGAAACTCAAATGATGGTATTCCACTCAATCAAATCATTAAGTCCATTGGGGGTCAGCATGTCCAATTCAAAAATCCAGAATTGTTCTTTCCGGCTAAGCAATTGGGCCAGATCAATGCAACAAATGTGGATGTAATGGTGCGAAAGATGTTCAGGCATTGCAGGGCCCTGTTTGGACACTTAAGCAAAAAACATGGGTAGGGAATCTAACAGAAACTTGAGAAATAAAGAATTATATAGCATAGCATAGCTACAAAGTGAACTCCATCTACCATTGCAGTAGGGACATGGAAGATCTGAAAAGTTATGGTTTGTATTCTTTCCTGGTCTTATGCAGTTTATCCATATGGTAACTCTTGGATTTCAACCAGGTGATCCAATGTGTATGGACGTTCTTCCTGTGTCTGCTAAATTGTCCATAGTCTCTCGTATTTGTAAGGTAGACAAGGTCAGTTCAAATTATAATCAGAATGATACACTACATCAGCCATAAAAGTATATAGGCAAACTCAAAAAAGGTTTCCCATAATATGTAATTTAATATTTTTGTGGACCATCAGAATAGCAGGTGAAACATATATAATGAGTGTAAGGCAGAATGCTCAAGCACCTCGCTAACAATATTCATCGGTCCCTTTTTTAAAAATATATATATAAAAATGTTCAACTCTTCAGTTTTTCATTTTCAGTTATATCTTATATCCCAGTAAGTTCACAGTTCTATTCATCTATCTTCAAGTGACAAAAGTACTTATATTAAATTCAGTAAGCTAAATGTATTCTTTTGACTTCTTCTGTTTCTCTTCTTACTGCCTCAGCATCTTCCAATTTAAAGATCAAACAATTTGCTCTCACGGTCATCCGACCAGTGGCGTAGCCAAGGGTGGGCCCGGGTGGGCCCTGGCCCACCCACTTTGTGTTCAGGCCCACCCATCAGCAGCACACCTATGATGTGGCTGGTAGGGATCCCCAAGCCCCACCAGCCGAAAAGTCCCAACAACTGTCCTTCCTGCATACCTTGCAAGTTGCAACTAGCAGATCTTTGCCTGCAGCAAGCAGAGACTGACACATACTGCTCGCACTGGCCCCAAAGCCTTCCCTCTGACATATTCTTGCCTATGCGGAAACAGGAAGTTGCATCAGTGGGAAGGCTGTGGGGCCAACATGAGCAGTGTGTATTAGTTATTAGTTGCTGCTCGCTGCTGGTGAAAATCTGCTATTTAAAAGGTATGCGGGGGAGGGGGGATGTTTGAGAGATCTATGTAAGAAAAGCTGCTTTAGGGGAGTTCCATTCGGCAAAGGAGCCTAAAGTTCACATTAGCAATCCATTATAATACAGTTCTAAACTCCAGTCCATGCTCATTTATAGCTTTTACCAAAGTTCGGCACTCATCTTCAAAAGATCTGCTAAAAGTGATGTTGTATTTTGCTCTTAATATATGCATACGACAGTGTTTACTGGTGTTATCCTGATTGAAGCAATATCAATTTGAATTACATAAACAGAAATAACGGGGAAACTCTTAGAAAAACAATAGGAACAATAAAGGAAATAATAGGAAAATAAAAATAAAACCTTTTCAATATATAGACAGGATTACTGCTAAACTGAAAATAAAACAAGATATGAATCTATAATGTCCATAAACAGCAACAGTAAATCTCAAATTAAGTATCAGTTGGTTCTGAATTCTCTTTCATCGATCATGATTGAGGCGGTGGAAGCACTGAAGAATCTGGACGGAGATCTGGAAGATCTAACAGGGCTGGATTTTCACAGCGACTTGGGCAAGGAATCAGTAGAAGTGACAGTCGCTGCTGACCAGCTGAAGGAAGTGGTTGGTCTTGAGATGGTTGGGCCGGTAACATCTGGTTCTACAGCTGAGTAAACCCGTATATCTTTCACATGGACCCAAGACTTGTGGTTCAGTAGATTGCAAGGTGTAAAGATTATTGCCACAACCTTGGGGGATCTAACATCATTTGGGCCTGAGAAAAAAAAATGTATTGTCTTAATACTAGGAATTGGGATTTGCAGAATGTATCCCCACTTCTGGCTTGCATAATGTGCAAGACAGATTGGTAATTACTACTAAGAGATGATCAAATAACAATAGTTAAGTATGTGGAACAAAAGAAAAGGGTACCAAAAAAAACAATAAAAATTAAAATTGTGAGATGATGTTGATTGTTCAAGTTATTGATGTATGGAGGGTCAGGAATATGGTGCACAAAAATAGTCAAAAGGCACGGGCAATGCGTTGCAATCTATCGCCAGTAGGTATGGAATCTTCACCTGCGATGTCTACCATTCACCAAGGGTTGGGCCCTCAGCTGCAGGAGGCCAGCAGGACTTATGAGTTAGATGATTCAGAAAGAAGGGTAGCTTAGGAAATAGTCATAGTCAAAGCAGAAGACTAATGTGCAGAAATTTAAAACTCATAACTAGTCCAGGTGATGGAAGTATCTTCTGGAATCACAGTCGCTGTCTGTTGTAACAGATAGCTCATAGGTAAAGTGCCATGTAGGTTCTGAAAAAGATGAGCCTGCAAAAATATTTAATACAGTAGAATATTTAAGAGCATAACCAAGAAGGTCTAAATTAATGACATCATTTGGACAAAAGAAAATTCTCATTGGAGAAGTTGGCGCTTCTTTTTCTTGCCAGAGGTCAGTTGTAGCAGAAGTACCAAACTGGAATGGAGGCGGTAGATCAGGAATTGGATTAGCAGTCTTCAGTCAACCTACAAGACTTAATAAATAGAACTGATATACAAGTAATGCCTAGTAGTCAAATCTTAGCACAGGATCAGTAGAAAGGAAAGTCAAAGAATGCACTGTTAGTTCCTTGGGGCACCAGTAGGTGGAGCATAGTCTCAGTATATAAAATCATAAGTTACAAGTAGAAAACAATTTGAAAAAAACTATATATTTATATGAGGCCTCCTCACGTGACCTTTACAAGGTTTAAATAGGTCAAATGAGAAGGACAATAACCTATAGTCCTCTGTAATAGTTCAGAGCCAATTTGGAAAATGAAAATTATATTAAATTGTAATCTGATCCGTCTCATGCTAGCATAATTCGGGCCCTGAATTATTGGAGCATATTAGGATACAGAGAAAAAGCCAAAAATAAGCTTATATATCCCCAGAAATCTAATCATAATTTGGAGTATATTTTAAATACAGAGGAGGAGCCGCTTTATAAGCAGGAGACAAGTAGGAGCATTTCTTAAAACATTTTAGTAAAATTCAAAAATCAAGGATATAATAACAATTTTTATTAATGCGATAAATGCACAAATTGACCAGTAGGATATGTTCATATAGACCAGTATGATAAATGGAACAGCTTGTAAGCCTACATTGTAAATTGAATTCTAAACAAAGAGTAGCAAGGATAACACAGAATCATAGAAAAGCCCATCTAGTTATTAAAAATCTGAAACACGTAATGAATTCCTGTATCATATACTGAGTTCAAAGCTTTTGTAAAAATGAACTTTAGAGAAAATAAGAACTACAAGGGTTAATCTCTGTCATTCGGTCCTAAGGAAATCATGAAATAACCGTGCTTCCTGTGCTTATTTTGAGTTTACTGCTCACTGCAAGCATTGGATATTATGGTGACTGAAAATAGGACTATATATCAAATAAAAACTGTAAGTTTAAGTTTTCGTATTAAAACTTCATGCTGGTGGAATTGGTCTTCATAGAATTAATACTTCAGGAGAGAAAAAGAGGAGAAGGTTATTACTTTATCTGTTTTCCATAGGTAAGGTTCTCAATAAGAAGGAAGTTGGCAATTGTAGCTAGTACTGCAGCCTCTGTAATGCAAAAAGTCTTATCTGAACATTGCTCTGAAATAATAGCAACCTGAATTTCTTTAGTTCTGGTGTACCAGTTAGTTATGTTATGCAACGGTTAATCTCTATTTGCCAGACCGGAGGGTCCTGGTCGTTGTAGCTTAACACATTCAAATTCTAAACCCTATTGCAGAAGTAATAAGGCAGGCACTGTAGTATTATGGAATCCGGAAATGAAATTTAACTGCGCCATTTGGGGTTTGAGAACAAAAAATGCTGGAATTCTATACAATAATATATCTTAATACTATAAATCTTTAAGAGGCAGGGAAGGAAGTTTGAAAGTAGTAGATAAGACGTGAAAAGGAAAATTAAAACAGTTAATTCATTCTTACTGAGCACATCCCCAATAGAGAACCAGGAAGTGAACATCAGCACTAGTTATTTTAAACAACGTCACAAATAAACAGTGTTTTAGATGGCATATAATATAGAACCTTTCATAGTAAATATCTGGAATAATTATGCAATTTTCAAAGAACACATACACGGACACACACCTATAAAATTAAATCTGTAAGTGGATCTCTTTAACTAAGAAGTCTGTCATATGATACCTGAATAAGAATGACAAGTATGTCCGGTATATCTGTCTCATCCAGATTTAGAATCCGGTTGTGAGTGCTCGGATTCCTAGTGAAGGCAATTTACCGGAAGTCAAAAACAATCAGGTATTTAACTTCACATCACAAATCAAACGAATATTGCTTAAATGAAATAATTTACAATCCTGAAAAAAAAAAGGAAAAAAAAACCAAACACTCCTTTGAGATTTACTACCACTGCAGTTGATAGGCAATCTCGCGGGGTAACCTTAGAGCACTAATTTAAAACTAAAGAAATGATTTCCAAAAATAAATATTCCAGTAGCCAATCATAAGTCACAGCACACAGACAGAATAGAAAAGGAAAACCACACTCATACACATACACAGTAATTGTCCCACATACAGAGGTGTCCCTGTGTATTGAGGACAAAATCTAAATCCCAAATTTGGTAAAATAAAACATTTAAATTAGAGCTAATCCGACAGGCCATGAAAGTATACAACGGCAAGCTTAATAGTAACACATACAATAAATGAAAATATACTCATGATTCGTGCAATGTACTCTCCAGCGCAGAAAATCAATTGAGAAAGAGGACAGTTGGCGGGATCACTACGCCCTTCCGAACAATCGGTGGTGTAGGGAGGTCAACCGCAAAATAGAAAGGTCTGTTTCGGAAAGTCCTTACCAGAGATCTGAATAGATGTCAGATCACCAGTATCTGACGTTGGGGGCGGAGGAGAAGACATGATATAATGGGTAGTGAACAACATCACCCAATATGTATAATAACGGGACCTAGTGAGCAAGTGGTCTACAAATAAGCTTCAGACCTGTAATCTGCTATAGAAAAATGAACTAGAATAGTAATATATATATATTGCCCAGACCTAGAACCTGGTACATGGTCAGTGGTTCAAAAGGCAGCTTCAGAGATAGCAGGGAGACCTAGAAATGATAATGTGCTAACAGTTTACAAAAACATGCAATGATTATCCTGATAGTAGAATATGCAGAGACATAACACAATCATACTCACGCATCTGCTAATGTGCTCCTACGTAGGGACCTAAAATAAAAATTACTAATTGGCGGAAAGCTCCACGCTTTGACCGCAGGTGACATTAACAGAGAAACAAAAGCTACAAAACAGAGATGTGTACTCGAGGAATTAGTGAGCAAATATTTAGTGTCAGCTAATATATGTACCCTACTCTATATAAAATAATTGTCCCCCAGGGTAGGCTTCTAAGGACAGGAGCATACAGCAGCTTCTACAGTCCGCCAAGAGCGTTCAGCAGCTTCTATTGGCCACGAGCATTTCAGCACTCAAATGATAGAACCCCTAAAGTGGGGGTTGCTACTACCCCTAAAAGAATACAGGAAACGTGGAAGAAAGTCTCCCATAGTCGGAGGACAACGGTCCAATGGGTCTCCGCTGGTTAGGAGTCTTCAGCATCTACAACTAACCCCCAATGGATCCACCCCTAGTTAGGAGTCTTCAACATCTACAACTAACCTTCTAAAAATTTAGACAACCTGGTTAGGAGTCTTCAGCGTCTACGACGAACCTTCCTAAAATTTAGAATGCCCTAGTCAACTAGTCCACAACGGCAACTTAAGGCTTTAGACGTCTCTGTATATCCCCAGAGCGCATCTGTACTAGGTAACTCCTATGTGGGCAATAATCCAGAATAGTGGAAGCAGGCCATTCCGAAAATGGAATGGAATTTCTGCTCAAAATCTAGTAATTGAGATACCGTCATCCAACGAAGGGTCACTGACCCTTTGATGGGTGTAAGCCCCAGGCATCAATATCAAAGCCAATGGTTATAGCGTGACACTGGTACAAAAGAAAATAATAAAGGTATAGCATATCCCAGGGAAGAGCCCCTGAAACATACTTCAGAGGTGGTAAAATAAAAGAGGATAAAAAGGAAATAAATATTTTAAAGCAAAACAAAACACATGTAAGCTCATGGGGGAAAGTACAACCATAAAGGAGCCATTAGTTGGAACACATTAGCCAGAACAAAAAATGTGAAAAATTTCACGTTCATCATTCACTAGACAATATATTTTCCATTCAACAAACCACGAGAAGGAAACTCAAAAGCATTAGAACGGAACAGCTAACAGGAAGTAACCTTGCAATGCAAGGGCAAACACTACAAATAAATTCATTCATGCAGTTATACCTGTAGTAAAAGAAGAAAACTATTTAGGATAAATAAGGAAAGAAAAAAAGTTTTGCAGCTTGGCAACACATCTAAATACAAAAGTGAGTACTGCTATTCTAGCATTGAAGTCTCAAAAAGAAATGACACACTGTAAAAGAGGAAGTGGGCGGGATATAAAAGTCTTAAGAAACAACTTCAGAAGTTCAGACTGACAGACCGCCAATAGATTCAGTGAAACAGGAAACAAGTAGTGGAAACTGTTGCCAAGCAATAATGAGCATCTTAGAAACCAGTTTCTATGGGGAGGGAAACGCCCCAGTAGAAAAGGGGAAGTGTAAGAAAATATGTCGCAGTAAGAAAAACCTTGTAGCAACAGAGGAAGTGTTCTCAGGAAGTATCTAAAAAAAAAGGGACTACGCAGGAGAAATAGAGATAAGATTTAGTATTGAGAACTTCTCTATTAAGGGAAAAGAAGCAAACTTTTTAAAACGTTATAACCACATTGTGGAACACGATAAGATCTACCAGGCTGTTTCGTGCAGCATAAGAAAATCTGTTTCTCAGTTTTAATGCAAACCGGGCAACAAATTAGATTGCCAAATATAGCATCTTAATTCTGAAAGTCTCAGAAGCAGTTTCAGAAAGAGACCAGAAAGCAAAAATAAAACAGCAGTTTACAAATTCAGCCAAAAATTATGCTAGTAAGGGCAACATTCAATTGGAAGATAAAACAACAACAGAATTTTAGTCAAGATCTATAATCAACCCCCACTTTGACAAAAATTCTGGTGGCGTGTTTAAATCGAACGCAGTGTCACCAATGTTTTAATTTAGGGTTCAGAGACCCCCAAGAAGGCTGGAGTGACCTTAAATCTGACTCCATCTCTAAATAGCACTAGTACTGGGGTAATCAAGAAGTTGTGAAGTTCTAAAAGGAATTGCCACTAAGAGAGACGTTAGGTCTAAGGAAAAGATACCAGCCTTATGACAAACTGGATTTATGTCACAGGTTATACAATGCAGCGAAAGATAGCCTGATACAGCAAAAGCATTTATACTTACAGCCTCTGAGCATAAAGTGAAGTCCACAGAACATCATTTGGGATGAGGAGTTTATTTGCCAAGATACAAGTCAAATCAGTGATTGACAACAGGCACGTACAATCAATTAGTTATAGGAATATAATAATCCAGCTGCAAACAGGTGTTAATTAATTCCTAATCTTTTATAATTTCTTTTACCAATTAGAGGTTTTACAAGGGAAAGCAATTAGGTAATTTGTCAATTCTGCTGGACACATTGGTTTCCCTTGGAGAGAGAGAGTGGCAACCCTTCTCTCTAACTTAAACCAGGAAATACCCTGATTTTTATAGGTGCCCTCAGGATATGGATAATATGACAATAGATATACCTGATTGGATCTATGCTAATGTCATGGTTGTCACTGATTGGCTCATGCTAATGAGTAGCTTTTATCTTGCTAACATGGTTTTGTCTCTAGCTCGCTTGACCACAAATCTTAAGCAAGACCCTGCATCTAGCTACACCTTTCCTTTCTCACACCATGGCTGACCACAATCCTGCTCACAGGAAAGTCTCCCTCCCCTCTTGGGCAGCTAGTTCCCTATTTTCTTTGCACCTGGCATGACTCACTCATTTCTCAACTTGTTTTCCTAACTTACATTAGAGAAAATTCCACTTTGTAACAGATACGGCTTCCATTTTGTGCTGAAATCCTCCATTTTGTTTCCATATCTATTGACCTAACTTTTCCTAATTTAGCTTATTTAGGCCTCAATCCAGGCTACAAACTAGGCCATACTTTTCCAGTAAGCTCCCAGTTATGTCAGCCATCAGATTTCTGACTCAGCCAAGGTCTGTAATGGCCTGAGCTCTATGACTGGGCCCGCCACCATTCCAGTGGGGGGGTCTCTGGCTGTACCATAATTATACAAATAGTTTGCGGAAGTCGGTCAGCTCATTGGTCGTCTTCAGGTTACGTGGAAGATTGTTCCAAAATTGCGTGCTCATATAAGAAAAGGTTGATGCGTGCATCACTTTGTATTTTATGCCTTTGCAATTAGGGAAGTGGAGGTTCAGGAAAGTTCGGGATGATCTTTTAGCGTTTCTAGGTGGTAGGTCTATTAAGTCAGACATGTAGGCTGGGGCTTCACCATGAATGATTTTGTGGACTAGTGTGCATACTTTAAAAGTGATGCGTTCCTTGAGTGGGTGCCAGTGTAGCTTCTCTCATAAGGGTTTTGCGCTTTCGTATTTTGGTTTCCCGAAAATGAGTCTGGCAGCTGTGTTCTGGGCTGTTTGAAGTTTCTTCAGTATTTGCTCTTTACAACCTGCGTATAATGAGTTGCAGTAATCCAAATGGCTAAGTACGAGTGATTGCACTAGGCAGCGGAAGACGGATCTTGGGAAGAATGGTCTTATTCTTTTCAGTCTCCACATGCTGTAAAACATCTTTTTGGTTGTGTTGTTTGCATGATTTTCGAGTGTTAGGTGGCGGTCAATAGTGACTCCAAGGATTTTTAAAGTTTCAGAAATTGGAAGATTTAGTTTTGGTGTGTTTATAGCGGTGAATTCATTCGTGTTGTATTGGGAGGTAAGTATCAGGCATTGAGTTTTTTCTGCATTCAGTTTCAAACGAAATGCATCTGCCCAGGTGTTCATGATGTGTAAGCTTTGGTTGATTTCATTGTGGATTTCTTTAATGTCTTGTTTGAAAGAGATATATATTGTTACATCGTCAGCGTATATATGTGGGTTAAGGTTATGGCTTGCTAGAAGTTTTGCCAGGGGTGTCATCATTAGGTTGAAGATAGTTGGTGAGAGGGGTGATCCTTGCGGTACTCCACATTCTGGTGTCCATGCTGCAGACGTAGTTGAATTTGATGTGACCTGGTATGAGCGTAAGGTTAGGAACCCCTTGAACCAGTTTAGGACATTGCCTCCGATGCCAAAGTATTCAAGTATATGTAGTAGGATTCCGTGGTCCACCATGTCAAAGGCACTTGACATGTCAAATTGTAGAAGGAGTATATTGTTGCCGGTTACAATCATTTGTTAAAATTTAGTCATTAGTGTAATTAGTACTGTTTCGGTGCTGTGGTTCGATCGGAATCCTGATTGGGCATCATGCAGTATTGAGAATTTGTCTAGATAGTTTGTAAGTTGTTTTGTTACCATCCCTTCGGTTATTTTGGTTATTAGTGGTATGGATGCTACTGGTCGGTAACTGGTTATTCCACTTGCACTTTTCTTTGCGTCCTTGGGTATTAGGGTGAGTAGAATATTTCCTTTTTCTTTTGGGAAAAGCCCGCTTTGTAGCATGGAGTTTACATGGTTCGTTAGGTCTCTTATGAATTGTTGAGGGGCTGATTTCATGAGGTCGTTTGGGCATATGTCTAGTTTGCAGTTGGATTTGGCGAATCTTTTGAGTGTTTCAGAGATGAGGTCTTCTGATAGTATTTCGAATTCGGTCCAGGTTCTGTCTGCTGGGTATATTCCGTCTTCTAGGTCTAGACAGTCTAGGAGTGTGGCATATTCAGTAGGGCTGGTGGGTATTTTAAGTCGTAGTTGAATCACTGTCCAGCAAGGAATCCTTGTCTTCCTCTTCCGCCACTTGGGCCTCTCTTCTGAGGGTCTCCGCCAAAGATTCATACCTGTAAAATCTCTATCCACAAGCAGAGCAGCACAGTTGTAATGGGGCCAGATCACTCCAGTAGAGGCAACCCAAGCAATTGGCATGATCCATATCAGTGCCACCTTCAACCAATAACTCTACAGAAGTCCGCACTCCAGGGGCAGCCTCCCCAATGCACTCTGGTGTACAGTTGGCCATAGGTTCTCCCTCTTTGCCATTCAACTCTGTTCTCTTGGTCTCTTCCCTCATGGGTAACACCTCAGATCCACTGGTGGTCTAGCCCAGGATCTGCATCACTTCCGCCTCCACAGAGCCCTCTCCCCATATCTGTATGGTCAAAATCTCAGCTCTTTTCTCCTCACACCTTTCAACTGCCCCGGCCTTCTCCTGACTCATCTCCCTCGATGGAAAGCCTGAGGGCCTCAATCCGGACATTCAGAAAGTCAGAGTACAGACTCAGAGTACATGGCCCAGTGTTCCCCCTCGGAGGCAAAAGGGGTTGGGTGTCTTCCCACACAATCTCCATCATCATGCCAACCAGGAATCTCAATTCTGTCAGCAACTCCATCCTTTCCTCGGGGTCACCCCTCTCACTTGCTGGGCCAACCCTTCTGGGATTCTTCTAACCGCCCATGATGACCTCCAAGTTCCTCCCAGGTACTCACAGTTTTGGTGCACTTTGCTCGGTCTGTTAATACAGGTTTTTACTAGGTGGGAAGTTTGAAATTTTACCAGGCTGTCTCTGCAGTCCTTTCAGTAGCAAATTTGTAATCCCAGGCCTACGTGACAGGCCCCACAAGTATTTGTAATCCACAAAGCAATCAAATAGTCTTATAATTGGTAACTGCAAATTTTGTAATCCACATGCAAGGGGTCAAATTTGTAATCCATCAACGCAAAGTCCTCAGCTTCCACCTCCCAATAGCCAAATTAGAGTACTTACAGTAACAGGTTCTCTCCTTTAGTCTCCCAAAGACCTATTTGGCCTCTGGTAGCAAAATTGTTCTCTCCCTTAGTCTCCCAAACGCCAACCTAGATAAGAGTTTCCTCCAAATATAGGCAAATTCAAACCACAGACATTCAAGGTCTCTGTTACAGTCCTTGCAAAAGTGCTGTTAGCAAACACTAAGCTTGACTGTCAGTTAAAACCAGAGTATAGAAGATCACTGTAAAGACTCAGAATTCTTGAATCAAAACCTTCTTTAAGGCAACATCAAACCAAGGAAATTAGTTACAGTTCTGAAGTGATGAAAAAGAGTTTCTGCCCAGCAGATTGGAGAGTCTGTTCTCAACTAGCTCACTCTGTACATAAGTACATAAGCACTGCCACGCTGGGAAAAGACCAAAGGTCCATCAAGCCCAGCACTCCGTCTCCAACAGCGGCCAATCCAGGCCCCAAGAACCTGGCAAAAACCCAAAATTTAATAATGATCAATGGACTTTTCCTTCAGGAATCTGTCCAGACCCCCTTTAAACTCAGCAAGGCCAGCTGCCATCACTACTTTCTCCGGCAATGAGTTCCAGAGTCTAACCACACGCTGAGTAAAGCAAAACTTTCTCCAATTTGTTTTAAACCTACCACATTCTAATTTCATCTTGTGTCCCCTAGTTCTATTATTGTTAGAAAGTGTAAACAAACGCTTCACATCTGTCTGCTCTACCCCACTCATTATTTTGTAGACCTCTATCATATCACCCCTCAGCCGCCTTTTCTCCAAGCTAAAGAGTCCTAGCCTTCTTAACCTCTCCTCATAAGGTAATCGTCCCATCCCTTTTATCATTTTCATCGCCCTTCTCTGCACCTTCTCCAATTCCATTATATCTTTTTTGAGATGAGGCGACCAGAACTGAACACAATACTCCAGGTGCGGTCGCACCATGGAGCGATATAACGGCATTATAACATCCTCATGCTTGTTTTCCATCCCTTTTCTAATAATACTCAACATTCTGTTCGCCTTCTTAGCCGCCGCAGCACATTGAGCGGAAGATTTTAACGTCCTATCCACAATTTTTATTTATTTTATTTTATTTATTTATTGCATTTGTATCCCACATTTTCCCACCTATTTGCAGGCTCAGTGTGAAAAATGAAAATACAATTTGTAGCAATACGATTATGGGTTACATTGTGAAGAGTTATGTGAAGATAAAATTCAGAGTCAAAATATCATTAGGGGATAGAACAATGGAGTGTTAAAATGGGGAATTGATAGGGTGATAAAACAATAGCAAGAGAACATTAGGGTATAACAATTTTATCTGTGGGTAGAGTTTTTTAAGTGTGGTGAAAATATGGGGGAAGAGAGCTCAGAAAAGTGTATTGATGCATTTCTATTAGTGTGTATAGACTTCATGTGTTTTGATCCTTGCAATAGATCTTCTCAAAGAGATGAGTCTTCAATAGTTTGCGGAAGTCGGTTAGTTCGTAGATCGTTCTCAGGTTGCATGGTAGTGTATTCCAGAATTGCGTGCTCATATAAGAGAAGGTTGATGCGTGCAGTACTTTGTATTTTATGCCTTTGCTCTTAGGGAAGTGGAGATTGAGGAAAGTTCGGGATGATCTTTTAGCGTTTCTGGGTGGCAGGTCTATTAAATCAGACATGTATGCAGGGGCTTCACCGTGAATGATTTTGTGGACTAAGGTGCATACTTTAAAAGTGACTCCCAGATCCCTTTCTCGGTCCGTAAATCCTAAAGCGGAACCTTGCATGACATAGCCGTAATTCGGGTTTCTCTTTCCCACGTGCATCACTTTGCACTTGTCAACGTTGAACTTCATCTGCCATTTGGACGCCCAATCCCCCAGTCTCACGAGGTCCTCTTGTAATCTTTCACACTCCTCCCGTGACGAGACGACCCTGGATAACTTTGTGTCATCTGCGAATTTAATTACCTCACTAGTTACTCCCATCTCAAGGTCATTTATAAATATGTTAAAAAGTAGTGGTCCCAGCACAGACCCTTGAGGGACCCCACTAACTACCCTTCTCCATCGAGAATAATGACCATTCAACCCTACTCTCAGCTTCCTATCTTTTAACCAGCTCTTAATCCATAATAATACACTGCCTCTGATCCAATGACTCTCCAGTTTCCTTTGGAGTCTTTCATGAGGCACTTTGTCAAACGCCTTCTGAAAATCTAGATATACAATATCCACCGGCTCCCCTTTGTCCACATGTTTGTTCACCCCCTCGAAAAAATGTAGTAGATTTGTGAGGCAAGACTTCCCTTCACTAAATCCGTGCTGACTTTGTCTCAGTAGCCCATGCTTTTGTATGTGCTCTGTAATTTTATTCTTAATAATAGCCTCCACCATTTTTCCCAGCACCGACGTCAGACTCACCGGTCTATAATTTCCCGGATCTCCTCTGGAACCCTTTTAAAAAATCGGTGTTACATTGGCCACCCTCCAGTCTTCCGGTAGCACACCTGATTTTAGGGATAAATTGCATATTACTAACAGTAGCTCCACAAGTTCATTTTTCAGCTCTATTAATACTCTGGGATGAATACCATCCGGTCCCGGCGATTTACTACTTTTTAGTTTGCAGAACTGCCTCATTACATCCTCCAAGTTTACAGAGAAATCATTTAGTCTTTCTGACTCGTCCGCTTCAAATACCTTTTCTGGCACCGGTATCCCTCCCAAATCTTCCTCGGTGAAGGCCGAAGCAAAGAATTCATTTAATTTCTCCGCTACAGCTTTGTCTTCCCTGATCGCCCCTTTAACACCACCGTCGTCCAGCGGCCCTACTGATTCTTTAGCCGGCTTTCTGCTTTTAATATACCTAAAAAAATTTTTGTTATGTGTTTTCGCTACTAACGCTAACTTTTTTTCAAAGTCCTCCTTAGCCCTCCTTATCTCCTTTTTGCATTTGGCTTGACATTCCTTGTGCTTTATCTTATTGTCTTCAGTCGGGTCCCTTCTCCATTTTCTGAAGGATTGTTTTTTGGCTCTAATAGCTTCCTTTACCTTACCGTTTAGCCACGCTGGCTGACGTTTGGTCTTTTCTCCTCTTTTTCTAATACGCGGAATATATTTGTCCTGTACTTCTAGGATGGTGTTTTTGAACAGCATCCACGCCTGATTCAAGTTTTTTACCCTTCCAGCCACTCCCTTCAGTCTTTTTTTCACTGTTCTCCTCATTTTATCATAGTCTCCTTTTTTAAAGTTAAACGCTAGTGTATTTGATTTCCAGAGTTCACTTACTTTGTAGCCAATATCAAAACCAATCATATTATGATCACTGTTATCAAGCGGCCCTCGCACTGTTACCCCCTGAACCAGATCATGAGCCCCACTAATGATTAAGTCTAGTATTTTCCCTTCTCTGGTCAGCTCCTGAACCAGCTGTTTCATGAAGCCGTCCTTGATTTCCTCAAGAAATTTCACCTCCCTTGCTTGTACCGATGTTTCATTCACCCAGTCTATATCTGGATAATTGAAGTCACCCATTAATATTACATTGCCCTTTTTATTCGCTTCCCTAATTTCCCTTGACATTGCTGCATCCGTTGGATGCTGCCAGAAGATCTCAGCATCCAACTGAGAGAGAGTAGATGTTGTAAATATTTTTAAACTGATGAAAATTTGATGATGTTACAAAGGTTTTGACAGGTTCATATAGCAAAGTACATTGTTAAATTACAGTTCATAGAGAAACATGCTACAGATAGATTCCCCCTAAAATTTTCTCATCGCATGAAAAGGGTCATCATTTAGATTTGTTACCTTATTCTATATCTAATACACAATCTTGGAAGGTTAATTCACTTTATTGGAAACCACTTGCTTACCTGGCTTTAGGTAAATTTCCAACAAATGAAGGAAATATAGTGCTAACTCCTATTGTAAAAACTCATAATGGTACATCTCAGATGTAACTAACTATCTTCCTGTTGCATCCATTCCTCTGTTTGTTAAGATCCCAGTCCTAGCAAACTGAAAAATAAGACTATTTATACTGCTAGCCTTATGTACCAATCCCATTTTCTATGGAACCCTCTCCCCATACAATTGAGAAAAATTCAGAGCTTACTTGTTTTTAGGAAGGCTCTAAAAGCTTTCCAAGAAATTTTATAATTAGAATAGGCTATCTTCATGATAATAATAAATATTGAATGTTTGTTAATTCAGAGTGTGCCTGTTTGCCTCTTATTGTAATCTGCACTGAACTCTATGGGTAGATGCGAAATATAAGAAGTAAAGCAAAATAAAAGGAGAGAGGAGGGGGGGGGGGGCTAACTACCCAGTAAGTCTATAGGATCAGCCAATAAGAAGAGTTCCATAAGACACAGGGAACTGGGACATGTGCTCAGGAAGAGCCCATCACAGAAAACCACAGAATGACAAAGATTTGCAGTCCTAGCCTATTTAAAGACACAGACTGAATCTGGCTATAAGCAAAGTCCAATATATACAAATAAACAACAAGCAACCTGCCTCCATGCAAATGGGGGCAGAACAGTCTTACATGTAAAAGCTGACATGCAATAATCTCATCTGAAGTGCATAATGGGCCACATTGCCTGCTACTGATCCAAATAACATAGGCAGGCAATACCCTCCCCCTGCAATTATAAGTTAACATCATTTGCATATTAATGGCACCCCTGCACTCCCATATACTCCCCTCCCTCCCCTAACCAAGCCTTCCCCCTTAAACATTAGAGGCATGTCAACTAAACAAATGTTGGCATGCCAAGAGAAGAAGTGAGCCTCACACCAGCTAGAAAAATCAGTTCCACTGATGGCCTCACAATCCATCCCAGACACTAACAATCATCCTCAAACAAATATCCTGCACTAGTACATTCCATTCAGTAGAGTAGGATAGCAAAATGATCGTCAGTCCTCCCAACTCAGGGCTTCAATTTCGAGATAGCAGCCTTTTGTCAGAGAGCTGCCGCTGTAAACAGTCTTTGCCCTGTGCCATCTAGAGTGCTCCAGAGCTTTGCATCCAGTACCAGTAGATGGCTCCTGTGCTACCACCTCCCTGGTGGGGTGGGGGGAAGTAGCTCCTGCACTTCATCCAAGGAGCAAATGTGCTGCAATTTACCATCCTTATAAAACACCAATGCAAAGTGGTTTTGCCACTTGTAAAATATTCCAACTTTACTCAGGTGTTGAGTGAGGGGCCGCAATTCATTCCTTAATTTTAACGTTGTACTAGACAGATATTCATAAATATCAATTTTATAAATGTCCCACTGATAGGGTGTCCAGGCTCTTACCTTAGCCAATACAGCTTCCTTTACTTTATAATCCATAAAGCATGCCACAATATCCTTAGGCACATTTTGTCTCCGGGTCCCCAGAGCTTGATAGGCTCTCTCCAAACTAACTGTTACCAATTCAATCAGCTCAGAGTCAACTGACAATATTGAAAGCTACTAAGATCAACGGAGGTGTCAGTTTCCCATCTGGCATTTTTGCTTCAACAAGAATCACAGTGGCTGTTACAATCTGACTCTACTAAACTTTCACTGTGGATATACTTTGAACAAGAGAGATAGCTTAAATGTTGTATGGATCTACTTCCATTTATGAGTAATTCATTACTGATAACTCAAAACCATACAGCTCAATCCACAAAAATTGTTATACTGGAGATAAATTCCACTGCAAAAAATAATTGGTTTTCCTCTTCTTTGGCACCTATCTGGAATAACCCTATTATTAAAATTGAAAACTCTATGATAAACTGGCCCGTCTGGAAAAAAACTGGGAATATAAAATATATGGCAACTAATCAAAGATAATCAATGGTTAATCTTTGATGAACTTTGTTCCACTTTTCATCTTCCTGGTCATTAATACTACAAACGGCTACAATTGCATCACTGTCTTAAGAACACGTTTCAGCCCTTACACGAATTAGATGATTAATGATCCTACGTGTCTTGCCTTAAACAAATTCTTTGCCTACAAAAGTAAAGAGGCTTAAAATTGGTACATGGTGATCCAAGATATCAAGTTTACTCCCCCTAATGCTTTATATAGCATGTGGCAACAAGATACAATGTTGGTTTTAGATGAACATCAGTGGTGGGACATTTGGCTATTTACTTTTAAATCTCTCAAATTGGTAGCATTAACTCAATCTGCTTACTTCTTGCTACACAGGGCTTTTTGGACTCTGAATAAGCTTCCTAAAGTGAGGTCTTCAAATCGCAATATCTGTTGATCCTGTCAATTGACATTCGTACTTTGGATCATATGATCTATCACTGCCCGAATGTGCAATTGTTCTGGTTGGTGGTGTGGTCAAAAATCTGTACTCTGCTCAGGTTGCAGGATACATTGTCGCTTTCTATTATATGCTTTGGAGCCTCTGCTCTTTCAACTACACTTGATATTTACCAATCTAAATTACTACGGGGATTGCTATTGATTGCACTAAAGTTAATTTGTTCCAATTGGAAGGACTCATCAAGATTAAACTTTAACATGTGGTAGAACGCAGTCTGTCAATATGCTAAATACGAGAGAGTGGCTGCTGAGTTTATATAATGTCAGCTCATATAATAAAATATGGGTGCCGCTTCTTCAGTATTGCAGTGATACAAGTGGTATATAATGTACAAGATATAGACTTGAATGTTTCAGCTACCATTTTATCATATTAGGAAACTACTTTGTTTTCTGACAAACTGTTATTCAGACTTGTTTCTCTTTATCTACTTGTAGTGTTTGGAGTTAACTTGTTTGCTTTCAGCTATATTGAATATGTAGTTTATAATTACACAAAACTTCAATAAAACTTTATTGAATATGAAGTATGGAAGTCCTTCAAAAGGCAGTATATGACATCACCTTGGTATAGAAGAGCTGATATGATGATATCTAATCTATCCTTCCACACTCATTCTCATATCTGTTCTATTCTAAATGCAAAGCCTATGAATAGGCCTAGCTAGAAGAGGATGGTAAAGGTAAAGGGTCACAGATTTTATATATCACCTTTCTGTGGTACAATCAAAGTGATTTACATTTATTATATACAGGTACTTTCTCTGTCCCTAGTGGACACACAATTTAAGTTGTTGTACCTGGGACAATGGAGAGTTATGACTTGCCCAGAGTCACAAGAAAGTGGAGTGGGAATCAAAACCAGTTCCACAGGTTCTCAGCCCACTGCACTAACTCCTCCACTCTCCATGTCCTGGCATAGATGAGCAACACCACTGAAGGCTGCAGTGTCAGCTAAGCCTTGCTTCAGGATAGGAGTTAAGGGCAATTCTATAATTTAGGCACCTACATTTATATGCCCCCTTGTGTTCTGTCACCCTCTGCGGTGTGATTTGCACACATTCATCAACATTTCCACAGCTCAGTAGCTGCCCCACCCTCCCTAGTCTGGAGGGTAGTCTGTCACTCCAACTACCGCCCCATCTCCCTCCTACCCTTCCTCTCCAAAATACTTGAGCGCGCCGTTCACAGCCGCTGCCTAGATTTTCTCTCCTCTCAGGCAATCCTCGATCCGCTTCAATCTAGTTTCCGCCCTCCACACTCGACAGAAACAGCACTCTCTAAAGTCTGTAATGACCTGTTCCTTGCCAACTCCAGAGGCCACTACTCCATCCTCATCCTCCTCGATCTATCCGCCGCTTTTGACACTGCCAATCATGATTTACTTCTTGCCACACTGTCCTCATTTGGGTTCCAGGGCTCTGTCTTCTCCTGGTTCTCCTCCTATTTCTCCCACCGAACCTTCAGGGTACACTCTCATGGTTCTTCCTCCACCCCCATCCCGCTCTCTGTTGGAGTTCCCCAGGGATCTGTCCTTGGACCCCTTCTTTTCTCAATCTACACCTCTTCCCTGGGCTCACTGATCTCATCTCATGGTTTCCAGTATCATCTTTACGCTGATGACACCCAGCTGTATCTCTCCACACCAGACATCACCATGGAAACCCAGGCCAAGGTATCGGCCTGCTTATCCGACATAGCTGCATGGATGTCCAACCGCCACCTGAAACTGAACATGGCCAAGACCGAGCTTATTGTCTTTCCACCTAAACCCACTTCTCCTCTTCCTCCGCTCTCGATCTCAGTTGATAACACCCTCATCCTCTCCGTCTCATCCGCCCGCAACCTCGGAATCATCTTCGACTCCTCCCTCTCCTTCTCTGCGCATATTTATTTATTTATTTGTTACTTATATCCCACATTTTCCCACTCATGCAGGTGCAATGTGGCTTACAGAGAATTAAATAAGAGTACAAAGTTAAAAGCTTAGGCAAGCATAAAAGAAGCAAATAGGAGGGGAGAAACTAACAGCGTGAACTAGGCAGGGTAAGGGACAAGGGATGCATCAATCAACATGGTAAGTTGGGGGGTAAGTCTTAGCAAATAGCCAGCAGATAGCCAAGACCTGTCGCTTCTTCCTCTTCAACATCAGCAAAATTCGCCCTTTCCTCTCTGAGCACACCACCCGAACTCTCATCCACACTCTCATTACCTCTCGCCTTGACTACTGCAACCTACTCCTCACTGGCCTCCCACTTAACCATCTATCCCCCCTTCAATCCATTCAGAACTCTGCTGCACGTCTTATATTCCTCCTGAACCATTATACTCATATCACCCCTCTCCTCAGTTCACTTCACTGGCTTCCGATCAGATACCGCATACAGTTCAAGCTTCTCCTTCTTACCTACAAATGCACTCAGTCTGCAGCCCCTCATTACCTCTCTACCCTCATCTCCCCTTACGTTCCCGCCCGAAACCTCCGCTCACAGGACAAATCCCTCCTCTCAGTACCCTTCTCCACCACTGACAACTCCAGGCTCCGCCCATTCTGCCTCGCCTCACCCTATGCTTGGAATAAACTTCCTGAGCCCTTATGCCAAGCCCCCTCCCTACCCATCTTCAAATCCTTACTCAAAAAACCACCTCTTCAATGTTGCTTTCTGCACCTAACCTTTATACCTTTCAGGATATCCTGACTGCCCCAATCTGACGACCCCTACTTGACTGTTTGTACATTTGTCCATTAGATTGTAAGCTCTTTGAGCAGGGACTGCCCTTCTATGTTAAACTGTACAGCGCTGCGTAACCCTATTAGCGCTTTAGAAATGTCAAATAGTAGTAGTAGTAGTAGGCACTGGACTGAAAAATCCTGCTTCAGTGTGTCTTTGTCTGTAAATACTTAATTTGTTTATTTGCATTAAAGAACAGTTGGAACTAAGCGTTTTGATTCTCTGGTTGGTGGATGTTAATATACTGTTTTAGCTCACTGCCAATCATTGTGCTGGGCATATTGAGAGGGTAGAGAGGGCAGGGCCGTGCTAACCGACTCAGCAGAGTAAGCATGGCAGGGGGGCGCCTGCCTTTCAGGGGCCCCGCCGCCCGAGTCAATTAAAAAATATAAATTTAAACCGCACCTCTCTCGCGTAGTCGTGTTGGTGCCTATATGCGCATGCGCCGCTGCTGGCTCTGATTGCTGCCTTCCCGTGCGCAGCGCTGCCTCGTTCCATTCGTGACTGTTAGCACCGCCCCCCAGCTCTTCAACACACGCGCCTGGAGCCTCGCAGGCAGTCCAACTCTGGAAGACTTGGGGGGGGGGGGGTGTTGCCGAGCCGAGTGCCGATGCTGCGTTAGTGCTACCCTGCAGGAGAGAGGAGAGCCGGCACCGCACTGCTTGGATCCGCTGCTGTTCTGTGGCAGTGGCGTGGACTGGACATCATTGGTAAGGTTTTGCCTGCCCTTGTTGTTGTACTTTTCATTATAATGGCTGCTGGCTGGCGTGGTGTGGTGGGCCTACTTTAAGTACATTTGAGGCTGCAGGTTGGGTGGGGAAACTGGAACCACCAGGCCAGCTGGGGAAGAAGAAAAGAAAGACAAGGCAGGCAAGGAAATTTCTGTGGGGGGGGGGGGGGGAGAACAAGCTAGAATCAGGGAGGAACGAAGGAGGGGAGAGTAAGAGCAGGAAAGGAAAATAAGAACTGATGGAACAGAAAGGCAAAGAGGAAGATAGGAAAAACAAGGAGGAAATTTCTGTGTGTGTGTGGGGGGGGGGGGGGGGGGGGGGGAGGAGGGGAGACCAAGGCAGGAGGAAAGGAACAAGGAAGATAAGCTGATGAGTAATAAAATGGATTATAAATGATAAGTAGTAGTCATCTGCTATAGAGAGATTCTATTCGACATGAGGTTTGAAGTGGTAGTGCTTAAATATAGGTAGCAAGGAGGGTAATCAATCATGTGATAGGCTTTCGGTTTTGTATAGTACTAGTACTATTTAACATTTCTAAAGTGCTACTATGGTTATGCAGCGCTGTACAAGTTAACAAAGAAGGACAGTCCCTGCTCAAAGGAGCTTACAATCTTAAGGGACAAGAATGCAGTCAATCAAATTGGGGCAATTTGGGTTTCCTGGTTAGTCCAGTGGTTAGGTGCCGAAAGCGACATTGAAGAGGTGGGCTTTAAGCAAGGATTTGAAGATGTGGAGGGATAGATCCTGTGTAGTGTTATTATTTAGTGTTTAAGATGGATGATTATGGTATGCCTTCTTGAAAAGATCTGCACTCCATCTTTCAGCTCCTATTTCCTTTGCATCTTATGCCAAACCGGGGGGGGGGGGGGGGGGGGGGCGCCAACTGATAGTCTGCAGGGGGGCACCAGAGACCATTGGCATGGCCCTGAGAGAGGGTATAAGGGGAGGTGAACTTGCATTTTTTTTTTTTAGAATAGATTTGATTTTCAGCTATCTCATAAGGGAAGGGAAAGGGAAATAGGACTTGATATATCGCCTTTCTGTGGTTTTTGCAACTACATTCAAAGCGGTTTACATAGTATATACAGGTACTTATTTGTTTGCGGGGCAATGGGGGGGGGGGGTTAAGTGATTCCAGAGTCACAAGGAGCTACAGTGGGAATTGAACCCAGTTCCCCAGGATCAAAGTCTGCTGCTACTCCTCCACTCCACACTAACTAGCAAAAATGGTGTGTTTACTGATTAGATCAAAAAAGGTACGATCTAGAAAGTTTTTATTGTACAGATTTCCTCAGAGGTATAGCAAGCACATGTTCAGTTAGTAATTCTTTATTAATCCCTGATTGCGTTGGGGATTTTAATATTCCCACGTACGGATTTTAGTAAGGGATGTGAGGAATATTGTGGTTATGCAGCGAAGAAACTTATCTGTAGCAGGTATTCTCAGGGGACAGCAGGCCACTGATTCTCACATGCTAGTAGCATCATCCGCATCGCCAGGTGCAGAACACTTTCACAGCATATATAACTTTAAGATCATGCACCAGTGTCTCCACTGTACATGACGAGTGCCTTCCCACCTGTTGCAAGAGAACGGGACCTACAGTACATTAGTTATAAAAAAACAACTCCAAGGGGAGGTGGGAGGGTATGTGAGAATGACTGGCCTGCTGTTCTCGGAGAATACCTGCTACAGGTAAGTATCTTTGCTTTCTCCAAGGACAAGCAGGCCATGTCGTACTCACATGTGGGAATCCCTAGCTACCAGGCTCACCGAAAACAACAACAGTAGGACAATTAGAATTCACAATGGCGAGTTTTAAAATAGTAATTAACCCTAAACTATATACATACTGTATTAGAGTACAGCCTGGAACAGAACAAAATGGGCCTAGGAGGGTGGAGTTGGATTCTATACCCCAAACAAATTCTGCAGAACTACTGTCCAAAATGATTATTGCATCAGGTATCTTGCTCAAGGCAATAGTGACATGTGAATGTGTGGACTGAAGACCACGTCTCAGTCTTGCAAATCTATTCTATAGAGACTGATCGCAAGTGAGTACCAGTGCAGTCATGGCTCTGACATTATGAGCCCTGACCATAGGAGCCAACTTTTCAAAATGATTGGGAGGTGCTGAATTTTATTTTTTACAGGTGGTGCAATCTCAGCTCCCCCCATTCCCCCTCCCTCTCCCCCCTCCCCTGAGTTCCAGCCCCCTCCCTCCCTGGGCGGCACGGAGGAAGGCGAGGGCGGACCGGCGGAGGACTGTTGAGGGAGAAGAGGACGGGCACCGGGCAGGTTGGGCTGGCTGGGAAAGGAACTTCTGGTTCCGACTTCTGGCGGGTGAAAATATTGGGGGTGCTCGAGCACCCACAGCAGCCATGGAGTCGGCACCTATGGCCCTGACATGACCCTCAAGACAGTCAGCCCAGCTTGGGCGTAACTTAAAGAAATGCAATCTGCCAGCCAATTGGAAATTGTGCATTTCCTGATGGAAACCTCCATCCTGTTGGGATCAAAAGAAACAAAAAGCTAGTGAGGAAGCTATTTTCACATTTGGTGGTCTTGTAAGTCTCTCATGCCCTTTTGGGAAGTAATAGCTAGTAAGCTATCACTGGTGCTGGAGACCCTCTTTCCCCAGGATGCAAAATGGTGTCTATTGGGGTGGGGCAATAAAAGGGGGCAAAAATGGCAGCACAGACTGAAATGAATGTGTCTAGCAGCAGCTAAAACTGTAATTGCGGCACATTGGAAGCAGTCAACTGGACCGTCAGTACAAGATTAGATAATGAAATTTAAGACTATCGCAGAACTCGAAAAACTGACAGATAAGCAGCATGGAAGATATAATCTGCAAGCAAAAGAATAGACAATGATAGATAGCATACTATGTACGGGGAAAGATGATACACTGCCAGGGATCAAGCCACAAAATGCCAACAGTAGGGAGGAGAGGGGGGGGGGAGGGGGGTAAAGGATAGAGGGAGAGCTATGAGGCCCTCAGATATATGCAATTGTTCTATTTGGAGTTCTGTTTTGTGACTGTATTGATTAGAAAAGCTGAGGGGTTGTGGTCTTTGAGGGGAAATATGCATTGTTATTTGGAATTTACATAAAAGAATAAAAAATATATTGAAAAAAAAAAAAGAAACAAAAAGCTGAGTGGACTGTCTGTAGGGCCTAGTCCACTCCAAATAAAAGGTCAGTGCTCACTTGCAGTCCAAGATGCTTTCACCAAGATGGGCATGAGATTTGGGAAAGAATGTTGGAAGAATGATCGACTGGTTCAGATGGAACTCCAACACAACCTTAGGCAGGAGCTTAGAGTGCATAAGGAGAACTACTCTGTTATGATGAAATTTTGTGTAAGGTGGATCCACTACTAGGGCCTGAAGCTCACTGATCTTGCGAGCTGAAATAACAGCCACCAAAAACAAGACCTTCCAATTCAGGTACTTCAAATGACAGGAATCAAGTGGCTCAAAGGGAGCTTTCATCAGCTGGGTGAGGACGACATCAAGGACTTCTAGAGGCTGCCAGAGATGGGCTTACCTTCCACACGGTGATGGTAAGTACTAATCACACTAAGGTGAACTTTTACAGAGTTGGTCTTGAGACCAGACTTGGAAAGGTGTAGAAGGTATTCAATCAGGGTCCGTATAAGGCAAAAATGAGGAACTAGGGCATTGCCCTCACACCAGATGGCACACCTCTTCCATTTGAAAGAGTAACACCTCTTAGTGGAATCTTTTCTGGATGCCAGTGTTATGGTATAAGCCAATCATCAGAATTAAATGTGTAGCATGATGTTGTGTTGGATCAGATACATATATATACCAGTGGCGTAGCTACGTGGGGCCTGAGGGGGCCGGGGCCCCCGCAGATTCACCCCAGGACCCCCCTCCCGGCGAACCCGCCCCCGCCGCCGCCTACCTTTACTTTTGCTGGCGGGGGATCCCACTCCCCGCCAGCCGACGTCTTCTCAGTCCTTCCTGCACTTCAATTTGTTTGCTGACGTCCTGCACGTAATTATACGTGCAGGACGTCAGACTCAGAGAACAGTTCTGTTCTCTGAGTCTGACGTACTGCACGTACAACGTGCAGGACGTCAGCAAACAAATTGAAGAGCGGGAAGCGACTAAGAAGAAGACGTCGGCTGGCGGGGAATGGGATCCCCCGCCAGCAAAAGTAAAGGTAGGATGCAGCGGAGGCGGGTTCGCGGCGGGAGGGGGGGGGCGGCAATGTCGGCGGTGGGGGGGCGGCGCCGGGGGGAGGGCTAAAATGTGCCCCCTCCCCCCGGGCTCGGACCCCTCTCCCACGGAAGGCTGGCTACGCCCCTGATATATACACCAATATATTTGTGCAGCTTTTAAAAATATATATTTGACACTGCAGCAGAACTGGCTTTCATTCCAAAGCCCTCTTCCCTCTCCCTTTGGGGAACATTTAAAAGACATTTAAAAGACAAAGGCACTGCTGCAAGGACCTCACCTCCCCCTTTCCCTCCCTCTTTAACAAAAGACTTCTGAGTAAGAGACTGCCTCAAGGCTAAATTGACTCTCTTCCTCTGATCAACACAACAAATATCAAAGGTATCCAGTAGAGGCAAGGAGACAAGCAGGTGGGAAAGGTATGAAATACAGCTACTAAAAACAAAGGACACCTGCTGGCTGCCCCAGACAAATCTTATCACAGAAATTCAAGCAGGGAAAACCCTGCATTACAATAAACCATTTGTCAGCAAAATCCAGACAGCAAGTCTTGTGATGTCATAAGACATGAGACCAAGATACCACAATGCTTTGCAAATGCCCAAGGGTCATGTGCACTGTCGGCAGGGTTGCGGTTAAGCCGCAGAATTGGGCGGCTTTTCGGGAACGGCTGCGGGGAATTTTCGAATCGCGTGGGTTGCGGGGATTTGGGCGGGTTTTCGAGCGGCCGCGGTGCGGGATTGGGTGGGTTTTCGCGGCCGCCGATTGGCCGGTTTTTCTGCTGCCGGGGCTTCTATTGGTCCAATTTGGTCCAATAGAAGCTTTTCCGGGGCTTCTATTGGTCCAATTTGGTCCAATAGAAGCCTTTCAGGGGCGGGGTTGATGTCAGGGGTGACGTCAGGGGCGGGGCTAGTGACGCGGGAGGCAGGGTTAGTGACACAGGAGGCAGGGTTAGTGACGCAGGGGGCGGGGTTCGGTGACGCGGGAGGCGGGGGTTGGCTGCGGGCAGTTTTTGGGCGGGTTTACGGCTGGTTTTGGGCTGGGAAAATTTTTCCCAGCTGGCAACCCTGGTCGTGTGCAAACCAGGAAACCAGGACAGAGATACACATGGCATGTCTTCCTGCAGCTTGCAAGAGTATAAAAGATAGAAGGTGTTCCAGACAAGCAGATGCTTCCCTTCAACTGCAACACAGATTCTTCTCTTCCTGGGACCTGTAGCCCACCTGCCTGCTATGAGGACCTCTTCTGCAAACATGTGCTTACCTCATGCTGTTCATACTATGTAACAAGGACTTGTAAGTAACATAACTTTTGATCTAGACCTGCTACTTTACTTTACTTTACTTAAGTACAGATTATCTGTAAAAGATCTCTTTAAAAACCTACCTCTCGTCTGCAATTGTATATTAAATCAACCTTTTTGAAGCTAAAAATACGGTCTCTTTGTGTTCTGAGTATATGGTATCTTTTATATATACTTAATTTATTGCAATTATCACCTTTGGTGATTGGTGGAGAAATTAATATCCTAAAACTTATAAATACAGCGCCTGCTCTTAAATTATAAACAGTAGCGAGTGCTCTAGAGCTCTTTCCCCCAAGTAAATCATTTCTTGTAACACTAGCAAGACCCTGGAGACATCTTCAGGAAGATGCAAGAAAACAAATTCTAAGCTCTCAACATCCAGACTGGAGGTTAGGACGTAGATGAAATCAAAACACTCCATTCTCCAAGGTTCTTCGGAGGAGAACTCCAGAAGAGGGAACCAGATCTGCCTTGGCAAATATGGAGCGAACAGGATCGTGGTTCCTCAGTCTTGCCTGAGTTTCAGCAGAGTCTTCCTCATGAGAGGGATGGAAGAATACATATATAGAAGGCCAGTCCCTTAATGGAGGAGGAAGGCATCCAATACTAGTCTGTAGTGTGCCCTGAACCTGGAACAGTACAGAGGGACTTTGTGATTGAATGGAGTAGCAAAGAGATCTACCAAAGGGGTGCCCCACACTCAGAAGATCTTGCAGCCAATGCCCATGCTGTGTAACCACTATGAGGTTTCTTGACCCTGCTCAGTCTGTCGGCCAGGGTGTTGGATTTGCTCACCAGATATGTCTCTCCGAGAACTATCCTGTTCTGGATGACCCATTGCCACATCCAGATGTCCTGACACCGAGGGTATGATCCAGTACCCCCCTGCTTGTTGGTGGAATACATTGCATCCTGATCGTTCATTTGAATGAGTACAATTTGGTTGAACAGCCAATCTCTGAAAACTTTTAAAGCATTCAAGATTGCCTGTAGCTCCAGAAGGATGATCTGAAGATCTGTCTCATGAACTGATCAAGCACCCTGAGTGTGAAGCCCATTCAAGTAAGCTCCCCACCCCAAGCAGGATACATTCGTCATCAGCACCTTCTGGGTACATAAGTACATAAGTATTGCCATACTGGGAAAGACCAAAGGTCCATCAAGCCCAGCAGCCTGTTTCCAACAGTGGCCAATCTGGGTCACAAATACCTGGCAAGATCCCAAAAAAGTACAAAACATTTTATACTACTTATCTCAGAAAGAGTGGATTTTCCACAAGTTCATTTAATAATGGTCTATGGACTTTTCCTTTAGGAAGCCATCCAAACCTTTTTAAAACTCTGCTAAGCTAACTGCCTTTACCCAGTGGCGTAGTCACAGGTGGGCATGGGTGGGCAGGGGCCCACCCAATTAAGGCTCAGGCCCACCCAACAGTAGCACACATTTAGCGGTAGCTGGTGGGGATCCCAAGCTCCGCCAGCTGAAGACTTCCCCCTGGTGGTAATGAAAACGCTATTCTCCACGATACTGGCACCTGCGCATGCTCAGTTTTCAGCGCGTGCCTGCTGCAGACTACTAAGGTGGAAAGAAGTGTTTTCCCACCAGTTGAGATTTTTTTTGGTGGTGGGTGAAGGGGAGAACACTTAATGCCCACCCACTTCTTGCCTAGGCCCACCCAAAATTTGTTGTCTGGCTACGCCCCTGCCTTTACCACACTCTCTGGCAACGAATTCCAGAGTTTAATTAACGCGGAGGCATATTTTCAAAGCACTTTGGGAGGCTAAGTTCCATAGGTATACATGTTCAGGTCCTTATATGTCTTGTAACGCAAATCCCATACCTTTTTTGTAGCTTTTCATTGCACTGCCTCAATTCTTTTTACATCCTTAGCATGATACGGCCCATAGGCGCCGACTCCGTGGGTGCTGTGGGTGCTTGAGCACCCCCAATATTTTACGGACCTGAAGTTCTCTTCCAGCCCAGCCAGAATTTTAAAACTACTACTACTACTACCCTCTGAGTTCCAAGGCCACCCCTCCCTCCGAGTTCCAAGGCCCCCTCCCTCCGTCCATCCGAATTTTAAAAGCCCTCTTCTTACCTCGCGTCAGTGAAAAGCGTGCACTGAGGGCTCGTTGGCGCTTCAGCCTTCCCTTCTGTCTCTCGGCTCTGGTCCCGCCCTCATTTCCTGTTTCCGCAAGGGTGGGACCAGAGCCGAGAGACAGAAGGGAAGGCTGAAGCACCGACAAGCCTGCAGTACACGCTTTTCACTGACGCGAGGTAAGAAGAGGGCTTTTAAAATTCAGACGGACGGAGGGAGGGGGGCCTTGGAACTCGGAGGGAGGGGTGGCCTTGGAACTCAGAGGGTAGTAGTAGTAGTAGTTTTATAATTCTGGCTGGGCTGGAAGAGAACTTCAGGAGAGAGAGGGAGGGAGGGAAAGGAGAGAGAGGGGGAGGGAAAGGAGAGAGAGGGGGAGGGAAAGGAGAGAGAGGGGGAGGGAGGGAGGGCAGGCAGGCCCCTGGAACTGGGAGGGCGGGCGGGAGGGATGGGGAATGCACCACCTGTAAAAAAAAAATTCCAGCACCCCCAATCATTTTGAAAAGTTGGCTCCTATGATACGGCCTCCAAAACTGAACACAATATTCCAGGTGGGGCCTGTAGGAGTATTTCCCTGTGATCTTACATAAGCTGGTCTTGGCCTATACAAGCCTATGACATCTTGGTACAATAAGATGGCTGCTGCAACCCTCTGACCTGCACATCTCTGTGTCAGCAAGATCCAGTTTCAGCTTGTGGAAAATCACTGACAGGCTTGCTGAAGCCAAGGACATTCTGTGTTATAACCATCCCCCTTCTATCTCTGAGAAACTGGGAAGGGAGTCATACTCATGGCACCAGAAGTTACCATCTCCAAGGTCACAAAACAAAGAACTCTTCTTGCCCATGCACTGGACTGTACATGATCATAATTGGTCCGGGCTATCACCTGACCGGGAGGTCTGGAAGAACGCGGGAAGAGTGGGAGAAGTTAGTTAGTCGGAGACCCTCAGAGGAGGAGTACCTGGTAAGGACCTGAGAAATCCAGCAAGGCTCGGGGTGAGCCAGAGACTGTATGATACCAGCCTTGTGACCTGCATAACTGGTGCAAATACCTGTGGCAGAGATATTGGCTCTGAAAACCAACGGAGAGACGGAAACCTGCTTGCTTGCTGAGAAAGACCTGCACTACATCTAAGACAGACAGCTGAGAGAGCGTCTTTGGGAAAATCAGCTCCGGTCTCATCTGCAGCCGTCATCAGGACAGCGTGATGAGATCACAGTGATATATTTCCTAGTCTGGGTTTAGGCAGTGGTTTTATCTAAGTACGACTGGTTTATGTCAGCTCTTGGTCAGGGAAAGCTGCTAATGCGTATTTTGCATAAGATGTGATAAGTTTTCATAAGGATCATTAGGATATCATTTGTACTGTTCTAATCACTACTGTACATAGTCTCAGGATAATCAGAGTGCAGTTAGACAATATATTTTGTTAGTGTGCATATCAGTAAGAGATATTATAGTGCATATAAGCTATTGCAGAGTGTTTCTATTTTTCCTATCTATAATAAATAATAATATATCATCTGTGACGTGGCTTCTGTTCTTTGGCGGGGAACAAAACACTGGCAGGGTGCCAGCACCAAGGTTCCTGTATAAGATTCCCCTAGGCTGAGCTAGGAACCTTGGAATAAGTAATCTGTGGGTAATTATTATCCTAAGTATTATCTATTTACACCCTACAGGCCTCACCACCTCCTTTCTTCTGCTGGTCACACCTCTCTCTATACAGCCTAGCAACCTTCTAGCTAAGGCCACCGCCTTGTCACACCATTTTGTTGCCTTCAGATCCTCAGATACTATCACCCCAAGATCCCTCTCCCCGTCCATACATATAAGACTCTCACCGCCTAACACATAAGTCTCCCGTGGATTTCTACTCTGTAAGTGCAACACTTTGCATTTCTTCGCATTGAATTTTAATTGCCAAGCCTTAGACCATTCTTCTAGCTTCTGCAGATCCTTTTTCATGTTTTCCACTCCCTCCCAGGTGTCCACTCTGTTACAAATCTTAGTATCGTCTGCAAAAAGACAAACTTTATTTTCTAACCCTTCGGCAATGTCACTCACAAATATACTGTACAGAATCGGCCCCAGCACCGATCCCTGATCCCACGTTGAGTGAAGAAACAATGTCTCAGATTTGTTTTAAATTTACTACATTGTAGCTTCATCGCATGCCCCCTAGTCCTAGTATTTTTGGAAAGCGTAAACAGACGCTTCACATCTACCCGTTCAACTCCACTCATTATTTTATAGACCTCTATCATATCTCCTCTCAGCCGCCTTTTCTCCAAGCTGAAGAGCCCTAGCCGCTTTAGCCTTTCCTCATAGGGAAGTCATCCCATCCCCTTTACCATTTTCATCGCCCTTCTCTGTACCTTTTCTAATTCTAATAAACCTTTTTTGAGATGCGGTGACCAGAATTGAACACCATATTTGAGGTGTGGTCGCTTCCCTAACTACATGATGAAAAAACTTTCAACTTCTAAGCAGACTGTAGATCAAAGGAAAAAACACAGTTTGAAGTGCCTGTATACAAATGCTAGAAGCCTAAATAATAAGATGGGAGAGTTAGAATATATAGTACCAAATTATGAGGTAGATATACTAGGTATCTCAGAGACTTGGTGAAAAGAGGCCAATCAATGGGACACTGTGTTAATAGGGTACAAATTATATCGCAATGATAGAGAAGATCAAATTGGAGGGGGGGGGGGAATTTGCGCTATGTGTGAAAGAGAGAACTGAGTCAAATAAAATAAACATTTCACATGACACAGATAGCGGCGTGGAATCATTATGGATAGAAATTCCATGTATAAAGGGAAGGAATATTCTTGTAGGGCTGTACTACTGTCCTCTGGGACAGAACAAACAGATGGATGAAGAAATGTTTGCAGAGATTAGGAAAGCTGGCAAATTTGGCAACGTTATAATAATGGGTGATTTCAATTACCTTGATCAACCCCAAAAGGAATAGTAGAATACAATCAACACTTGCAACAAAATTCTACTGCAATATAACCCAGTATTGGAGGTGTATAATCACTAGTATTCATGAAATGTGGAGAAAAAAAGACTTCAGAAACCATGGAGAATACTCATTATGCAGGAACAACCTTTCAATTTTTAGAGTACTCCTCTTCTTCAATCACTAGTCTTCACAAAAAAAACTCCACTCTTCTTATTCATGCAATACATGCACATACACCTTCCACAATACTCTATGGTAGAGGCCTATACCAACTCTATACATCCGGTGAAATAATTGTTACTTAACTTAAATGTTCTTGTTGCTGTCAGTCCGTACTGTCTTCCACAGCATACGGTACTCATGAAGCCCAACAGGAGACCCTGTTTCGCCACTATCAGGCTGTTTCAAGGGCTGAACTTTATCACAGACAGCTGCATCCAATGCTTCTCACTTCACCGCGTTAACTGCCTCGTCTCGGCGTGATTATACACCTCCAATACTGGGTTATATTGCAGTAGAATTTTGTTGCAAGTGTTGATTTCAATTACCCCAATATTGACTGGATAAAGGTTACATCAGGGAATGCCAGGGAGATAACATTTCTAGATGTAATAACTGCTTCCTGGAGCAGTTGGTCCAGGAACCGACAAGAAGGGGAACCATTTTGAATTTTGTCCTTGGTGGCATGCAGGACATAGTGCGAGAGGTGGCGGTGTTGGGACCCCTGGGAAACAGTGATCATAACATGATCAAGTTTGAGCTACTATCTGAGATGAACCCGGAAAGGAAATCTACTGTAGCTACATTTAATATTCGAAAAGGACCCCTCCGAAGGGACACCACCTTGTAGTGGTGGAGGGGCTTCTGTGTTTCAATGACTCAGAGGGCTATGCTGAAGGGTTACCTATATCAGACAGGCCTCTGAGGAGAAACCAGACAAAGAGTGTCCCAAAATAGGGAGAGTGGAAAGATGGTGACCTGAAGCTCGTACGCTCAATGGCCCAGCTCTCCTCTGAAGTTCTGTCTTTGTTTACTTTAAATTTTCTCTCTGCTTTTGCAGTTACCTTAACTGAGAGGAAGGGGACAATGGGGGGTCAGCTGCCGATGACCAGCGTTTTGTCCCCTGTGCAGCAAGTGTGGGACAGCTGCGCGACGAGCTGCCCACAGATGACTGGGTTGATGAATCCTTTGATTAGCGCCGGCGAAGGAGCGTCGATGCTCTTGGACCTGGAAACAACTTCATCGCTCCCGAGTCATTTAACCACCATGTCCAAAGGAGTGGAGGAGTGAGTTAGGAGTGTATGCTGAAACGGAAGTCGTTTACAGATAAACCCGTGTCGGCGGTGCCACTCCTAAACCCATAAGAGCTATCAGCTTGGAGTTTTTGGCTCCCGTGGAGGTTACATTGAATATCATCTGGAAGGCGCTCCAGGACCTAACGGTGGTAGTAAATAATTTTGCTTCAGATATAATCTTATTAGTGAGCCACATGGATAATCAAATCCTTTGAGAATGAAAAATTGATACAGCAAATGAAGTTCTACAGGAGTAGGAAATGGTTAAGATTTTGAAAATGATAATAGACCAGAAAAATTTGAACAAAATGAATATTATTACAGATGATTAATATTGAGATTGTTGTTTTCCTAGAGTTCCAGGTATGACTCCTAAAGTTTTTTCCTCTGAAATGATTCCTCTTAGTATATTAATTCAAAAGGAGTGAAGCCTGTGAAACTGGGATTACCTTAATCAGTGGGAATTGGATTAGAGATTCAAGTGTTTGTATTGTTAAATAATTTCTGGTTTTAAAAGAGAAAAAAATGAAATCAGGTGTATTATTTCCACTAATATTGGACAATAAGTATGCTTCCAATTAAATTAATTGACTATACACTGTCTTAGGTTTGAAGAAGCTAACCAGATGATCAATGTGGAATAATGATTCAGATAAATAATAACTGGGGATAATCAGGTTAATACCACATTTTCTTTGTTTACTGTTGTTTAATTGATCTCCTTGTCTTGTTTCACTCTCCCTATTTATTTTGTGGTCTAAGAAAGAGAAAGATTGTATATAATCCATTTATCTAGTTGAGATTGTTTTCCTCTAATATTGTATTAATGTACAGTCATCTCTGTATTACTGTTTGCAAGTGACCCTTGTAAAATGAAAAATTATAAATAAATGATTAAAAAAATATTCAAAGGGGGACTTTAATAAAATGAGGAAAATGGTTAAAAAGAAACTAAAAGGATTGGCTGCAAAGGTTAGCATGCTAAATCAGGCGTGGACGTTATTCAAAAATCAACTCTGGCATTTCAAGGAGCCAGAAACTGGACAATGTTATTACTGGGGATTAAGACCTAAGAAAGAGAATTACTGAATTCACCTGAATAACAGCAGCTAATGGTTGGCTAAGCTGCACAGTGGCTGATTATAAATCCTGGGGGTTCTCCCATTTTACACATATAATTTGCCGTATGAGAAGTATTTATGTAATTGTGAACATGTATCAATAAAGATTTTTGTAGATATTACAATGACATTCACCAGTCTTCTTTTTTCACATTTTGGATTATCTTGACCTAGTCTTTTTGGATTTTGTAGTTTTTGGCTATCTAGATAAGTGCATTTGAATATCAGGCCCTATATTCTCTTTCATTATATTCAAGGTATCAACATTTCAAAAAAAAACAATAAACATCCAATAAGTATTAGTCAATATTTATCTAAAACTTTACCATATATGTGTAAAATAATGAAATTACTGCAGAGCCAGGGAGCTGGGAGGTGTGCAGAAGCTGTTGATGTAGTGCCAAGGGCACAACTTGTGTTGAGCCATGGGACCCAGAAGGGCTAGTGCTGAGCATGCAGAGAAAGGGAGATCAAACTGGAGCAGTACAGGGCTCCAGGGCATGAGTGGGCCAGTGGCAGGAGCAAGATTAGAAGCCAGGGGAGTCCACAGAATACACTCCGAATCTTGATGTAATTGTGTTCACACATACGTGGGGGCAGAGGCAGTCTGAGGCTGGCTTGAGAGAGAAAGAGTGGTGATACGGTACCTAGAGGTGGGCTGGGGATAGTAACGGCAGCAGCACTAGATCTGGGAGTGGATGGGAACATGGGTCTGTAAAGGGGCTATGAGTGAGATGCAGACACTGCTGGGGTGCAGAAAGCATTGCAAGAGCAGTGCTGTTTGTGGTATGCACATGCTAGCTTATGTAGATGAACTACTGCCACCAGGAGGCTCAGTTATTGGTGGAAACCAGTAGTGGGAATGGTTCATGTTGCAGTCAAGCTGGGCTGTGCTGAAAACTGTAACTGCGACATAGAGAGCCATTAATTCAGTTGGGTACAGTTCCTGACGAGAAAGGAGCTCTGAAGAGAGGCTACGGATGGGAGAGGTATTCCTCTAAGGGAAAATTCTATTGAATTTGATTTTCTGAATAGGAAATACAAGGAGAGTGAAGAGAGTGATAATTTAAAGCTTAACTGTCCAGGACATCATTTCTCCTGAGATTCATGCTGTGTGAGAAATTCTATTGACTGATCTATCTGTCTGAACAATGATGTGACAGTTAAAATTCCTTCTTATTATATTGAGAAAAAAAGTGAATAAGAACATTTTTATTTTTAACCGAGGGATATTAAGAAAATTATCATTTTTAAAATATTTTCTCATGATGTAAGTGAATGTGTTGGATCCAAGTTCTACCACTAGAGGGCATCCTGCCACTGTATGTAATGCAAAGGCTTTACACTTCCTGAACACTAGTTTTTACAATTAATATGCAGTAAATACAAAACCTTATCACACTTTAGTAAAAGGGCTCCTTAACATCTCTAGGAAGAACTTACTTAAAATAAAATCAGCACTCATTCTTAAATGTATACTTGCTCTGAAATTTTAACTAAAATAACATCAAAATATATATTGTAACATCTTAATGTGCATCATCTATTTAGTATTTTTTACTTAATTACAATATTTTCCTCCTCTCTCTCTTCCCTATTTCCGAGAAGACATTGGTTATAGTTGCTACTACTGTCACTATACTGAGAGAATTTGAGTTTATTTGTATTGCTGCATACAGTTCTACGAACCAGTCTGAGATAATTTGATACACAAAGACACATAGAAAAGATGGTAGGATTGGTTTCTCAGATCCACATAAGCAGGGATTACAATTTGGCTGTCACAGAAAATATCTGAATAAAGAACAGGCTTCAAATATAGAATGTGCCCAAGTGGTTTCACAAAGACTGAATTTGGAAATAGAAAAAATTAAAGTGTTTTAGATTGGCCTGTACCCACCTTCTTTGATTGTTTGAAAGTTTATAGGATTCACAAGTCACTACTGTTGCTTTGTACCAAATTTTGTGCAAATTGTGAAGCCATTACTCTAGTTGGTGGGAGCCCCGAAGAAACAAACAAAATAAGAACAAAACATACTGTATACGTCTGGACAGAATCCTGTCAAGAATCATTTGCATGGTTGACACGCATTTGTTGCTGTGACTATACCTTCCTTGTGCCATCACTGAATGCTGAATTATTGTATTCTCAAACCCATTTATATGTTATTTTCATCAGTGGCTGAGATAATTGACATTGACTCCTGAGGTAGGCATGGTTAGTGCCAAAAGATAATTTACATTGACTCCTGAGGCAAGCGTGGTTAGCGCCGAAACACAAGACTGTGTCGAGTCTTTTTGATTGCTTTTTTAAATGTGAGAATAAACCTGCTGTTATACATTTGGTCTACCCTCTACTTCTCTTTTTTTTTTTATACATTGTGTGATTTGTGGTTAGGGGGATACTTTTCTTTTTGTTGTTGTTGTGTTTAAGGTTACATGGGGAAATCCTCTATAGTTATTTAAAAAAAAGAGATTTCTTTTTAACAGAAACAATTTCTTGTACCTAAGGATTTAGAGAGAGAAGTCCTTGACACCAAACAGGCATATGGCAGAAGAAAATATGTTAAAATTATATGAAAAAAAACTACTTTTGGCCACTCACAATCCAAAGACGTAAGTAATTGGATTACAGTTTATACTATATGTCTTTTAGATAAAGACAGATAAAAGATAAAAATAAAACAAAGTCTTGAATCTTGCTAATACCACAAACAGTTCTAAATGGGTAACATTATATCAAGAAGCCAGGGACAGACCCCTGGAATAATGCTGAATATAGTAACAAGTAAATCAAGATATAGAATCTAATACATATTTTTGAAACAAGAAGGTTTTGACTTTCTTTCTAAAATCTAAGTAGGATACAGCAGAATTTTTAAAAAGCCTTTAACTTTGTCCACTTTCTGGCTCCTTGAAATGCCAGAGTTGATTCAAATAAACATAATTTTCTTTTCCCTTAGCTGAAGGATAAGTAAAATATATGTCATTATTGCGTCTAGACCTGTGGACTCCCCTGGCTTCCAAAAACTGAAAATAGTTATACAAATAATTAGGTGCTGAACCATGCAATATCTTAAAAGGAAAACAGGCCAGCTTGAAGATAATTCTAGGTTCAATTGGAAGCCAGTGTAGTTTAATATAGCTAGAAGAGACATGATCATATTTTTTAAGGCTGAAAATTAAGCGAACCGCTGTGTTCTGAATTGTCTGAATCGTCTCAACAGGCTTTTGCTGCAGCCCAAATATACAAGATTACAGTATCTAACTGTGAGATCAAGAGTGACTGAACAAAAAATCTGAACTGGTCCACCTCAAAATAATTTCAAACAAATTTTAGCTTTCTCATTGTAAAGAAACATTTTTTCATCAAAGAAGAAACCTAGCTTTTTAAAGATAATGATCAACCATGATACCTAGGATTTTAATTGATTTGAAAAATTCATAGTTAACATGACCAATATTAATAGACTATCAGCCTTATTTTCGAAAGAGATCGCCGGCGATCTTCCAACACAAATCGGGAGATCGCCGGCGATCTCCTGAAACTGGCCAAATTGGTATAATCGAAAGCCGAATTTGGCCGGCTTCAACTGCTTTCCGTCACAGAGCCAGCAAAATTTCAAGGGGGTATGTCGGTAGGGGGGTGAAGGCGGGACGGGGGCATGCTCACAAGATGGCCAGCTTCACCCGATAATGGAAAAAAAAACCCAGGCTTGACGAGCATTTCGCCGGCTTTACTTGGTCCCTTTTTTTTCACGACCAAGCTTCAAAAAGGAATCCCAACTGACCAAATGACCACTGGAGGGAATTGGGGATGACCTCCCCTTACTCCCCCAGTGGTCACCAATCCCCTCTCATCCAAAAATAATAATAAAAAAAAATCAAAGTGCTCATCAGGGACATCCTAAATCAAAAGTATGTGCGGCTTTTTTCAGTAGTACCAGTGGAATTTGAACCAGCCACCTCTGGATTACAAGACCGGTGCTCTAACCACTTGGCCACAGCTCCACTTACTTGGATGTCCCTCCCTTTTGATTATGCCCCTTCAGGTCTCTCTCAGCCAATCACAGACAGGGGTCTCTCTCAGCCAATCACAGTGCATTTAGCTGTCTGTGAGTCTTGTAATCCAGAGGCAGAGGTGGCCGGTTCAAATCCCACTGGTACTACTGGAAAAGCCGTCCCTGATGAGCACTTCAATTTTTTTTCCACTTTTTTTGAAGCTGGCCATCTGTAAACCCGGCGATCTCAACATTTGACCTAAATGTTGAGATTTAGCCGGCCCCAACCGTATTATCGAAAGAAAAGATGGCCGGCCATCTTTTTCAATAATACGGTTGGCACCGCCCCTTTGCGGCCATATAGGTGGCCGGCGCAGTTCGATTATGCCCCTCTTTGGGATATTTTCTGGTTTAGCATCAAAACATAAGAGGTTTTTTCAATATTTAATTTTAATTTGTAATCTAACATCCAGTTTTATATCAATGTCATACAATGTTGGAGAGGAGAGTGATTTATATCAGATAATGACAAATGGAATGAGGACAGAAATATCATTTGCATAGAGGTAATGTACAAAGTTATTGCTTTGTAATAACTGACCTAGAGAGCATAAGAAGATATTAAATGGGAGGAATCCTTGCAGCACTCCATAACCCCCCCCCCCCCCCCCCACCAAGAATGGAACAGATCAGCCTTCATGTTTACTCTATATGCTCTTTTCAAAAAGCCCCTAAACCACCCAGATACATTCTCAGTAATACCCATATCCTCAAGTACTTGTAAAAGGATTGTATGATCCACCAAGTCGAACGCTGCCGACAGATCGAATTGCATCAGCACTACACACCTTCCTTCACTCAGAAAACCCCTCACCTTGTCTAATACCAAAGTATAGAAATGAGATGAAATGTTTTAAAACTACATTCCCCCTTGAAGTAACTGCAGTAGCTTATATTGTTTTGGAACCAGGAGCAGATGGGATCGAGAACATTGTGGTCATTACAGATCTTTTTATACAATATATAGAATAGTTACTACCTATAATCAAAAGGCATAGACAACAGCTAAAACTCTCTACCAACACTGGATTATTCAATCTGGTGCTCCTAAAAGGATACATTCTGACATTCTGATCAGGGGAGGAATTTTGAAGCCGCAATACTTAAAGAACCTTGCCAAATTTATGGTATAAAAGTCGAATGACCCCATATCACCCTTAGGGGAACAGAGCATGTGAAAGGTTTAACAATACATTGCATGAAATGTTGAGAAGTTTACCCAATGTGAAGAAAAGAAATTGAACAAAATATCTCCTTGATTTAAACTTTACATACAACACCCATATTCATGCAACAATTGAGTACTCCCCATTCTATTTAAGGTATAGTCAAGATGCACGATTGCCCAGAGATATCAAAAGTGGTAATAAAATAAAATGACAGAAGCACAAGACTCAATTAATAGTTAAGAGAACAGCTAGCAAGATGGGACATTGCAGGAGAAGTAACCGAAGGCTCACAACAAAGAACATAATGGTTGTATGATAGAAAACCACCAGTAAAGAGAATGAAGGATTTTATATCATATAATAATGTAATAATAATTTAATAATTTAATTTCATGATGTTGTCACTAGCCAAATCACTATCCAATCAAGGCCTAAACCCATATATTTACGCCTACGACATCAGAATATACATTCCATTCAAGAGCAACTTATCAGAAATTACACATAAAATTAATACCAGCTTCCAAATCATTAACTCATGGGCTGATGCTTTCCTACTTAAACTCAATGCAGAATAGACTCAATGTCTTATCTTATTATCGCAGTTTAACAAGACTAATTACGCCAATATTAATACACCATGCCACACTCTCCCTATTGTGAATAACTTAAAACTCCTGGGTGTTACTATTGATCAAAATCTCACCCTTGATTGCCATGCGAAGAATGTGACAAAGAAAATGCTTTTTGCTATGTGGAAGCTGAAAAGAGTGAAACCTTTTTTCCCAAGGGAAGTATTCCACAAACTAGTGCAATCGCTAGTACTGAGCCACCTGGATTACTTTAACTCCATTTTCGCAGGATGCAAAGAAAAACCATTAAGAAACTCCAGACTGCCTACAATACCGCAGCTAGACTCATATTCGGAAAGGCGAAGTATGAGAGCGCCAAACCCCTCAGAGAAAAATTACATTGACTTCCACTAAAAGATCGAATTGCATTCAAGGTTTGCACCTTAACCCATAAAATCATCCATGGAGAAGCTCCATCATACATGTCAGAGACTTACCTGCCCGAAACATCAAAAGTTCATCACGTACCTTCTTAAACCTCCACTACCCCAATTGTAGAGGACTCAAATCAAATCACTACACACATCTACCTTCACATACCTCTGCACAAAATCATGGAATAAACTACCAAATACTATAAAAACAACACATGACTTGACAACCTTCCAGAAGTTATTGAAGACGCACCTGTTCGAAAAGACTTACAATAAAAATCCTCCTTAATGACTTGATTCCATCCTACATCTAAACCAACTATTACTGATCCCTTCTAATTTGATTATGTTAACCACATTATCACTATTGGTCATTATATCTTACCTGTTTTATTTTGTGTTATGTAAATAATTCTACTGACCTATCTACCTAATTCCTTATACAGTAATATGTTAAATTAGACCATACCTCTTACTCTGTTTATGATTATACTTTTTGCAACATAGTGTAAACCACATTGAGCCTGTAGATAGGTGGGAAAATGTGGGGTACAAATGCAGTATATATATATATATATATATATATATATATATATATATATATATATATATATATATATATATATATATATATATATATATATATATATCACAATAACAATATCTGAGCTAAATCTCCAAAATTGTATGGGCTCCTTTACAATGCCATGGTACTGATTACCACATGCCGAATGTGACACTATATCTATCTATCTATCTATCTATCTATCTATCTATCTATCTATCTATCTATCTATCTATCTATCTATCTATAACATGTTATCCTGTTGAACACTATATATACATACATACACATATTTTTTAGAATTTTTATATATATATAAAATTATGGACAGGATAAAGCCTCAGAAGTTATTACAGCATTTCATTTTAAATGTGTTTTTATACTCTCAATAACTGGCATAAAAAAACCTCCCTCTAAACCTTCTACTAAACACTTTTTGTAAAAAGTTAATTGTTACAAAAATAAACTTAGTTGTTAAAATGTTACATTGATCCACACTTCTTCTTTGATGATCCAATGTTTTGCAGTATATTCACTGCTGCATTAGGGATATTTGATTGGACTGTCTGAAATCAAAATAAACTAAAATCAATACAAAAAAAATTTGTAATTAGCACTTCCAATTAAAGTTAATGTAGAAGAACCCTCCATTCATGGCTTCTATTTCCAGCATATCGCTTGAACACTGCATAATGGTGACTTGGCGTTTTAGTTTAATTTACCAATCCAAACCTTCTCATTTTCTGGTTGGATGGACCAGGTGTCAATCAATCAATTTAAGGATCCAGTGCAGGGACAGAGAGGAACCTGAAATGGCAAGCTGTCACTGACAGGCATGTGAGCTTGCCTCACACTGCTTTGAGCCTGTCTCACAAATATCAGTGAGCTTTATGGATTCTAAACTGTTTCAAGTCAGTTTGGCATTTGGGAGAGAACCCTCAAGGAGAATGGACACATGTATGATATTTTGTTCAGTTATAAAAATAACACTGAAATTTAAAAGATGGTAGTGCTGTGAGAGGAGGGACACTAATAGGATAAGAATGTGTGAGATATACGTTCTTTTGGTAAAAAGTATTGCTGATATATACAATTGAACTGAGTTTACTGTACTGCAGAAGAGACAGATGAATGTTTCCGAGTATGTTTCTTCCTGTTAGATGACGGCAGATAAAGACTTGTACAGTCTACTGTAAGGCCTCCACCACCGTGAGACTCTTGGAAAGTCTCCTGCACCAAGAGACTCTTGAGTCCCTCGGCCCTTTAGCTGAGCTGTGTGATGTAATCCACTGCTAAAGAGCACACGGTTATCCACAAGGTCAGATCATTATACTTTATTGTAATCCCTTGGTGTCAACCGCTCCTCCAAAGGTAGTTCCCACCACAGCATTTCTCAAGAAGCATAGCAGTTCAACCGCATAGTAATCAAAACAAAACAGAAAAAACCCCAAAAGGTTCCAAAATCTCAGCAGTTCATATAAAGCAGTCATGCAAAGCAATTATTCAAACAAAGTAGCTCAAAAAGGGCTCAAACTCCCAGCAGTCCCTGTATAGCAGTTATGCCAAAAACCACCACTCCTCCTCTCTCCCTTTCAAAAGAAATCATCCTAGGGAGAGTGGCAAGGGTCCCACCCCAACCAGGCCAGCATTTTACCCTGACCACCACCCGCATGACCCTTCCGTGGTAAACCTGTTCTCTCAGCTCCCCTTGTGGGATAGCCACCTTTTCCCCAACTCGGGCATTCGGCACACACTCAGACGTATCAACCCCCGCCCCCTTCAATACCACACTACAAGCCATATCTTCGATAGAATTGGATTTATTTTGGCCGCAGCCAGGAACATCAAAATTGTTACAACTTAAACAAATTACATTACATCTTCTACTAATCATTATGCCAGCATGCATTTCTACCCGGGTACACAGCTTCTACACGTAGTTGCATATTCTGGGCTACAGGCCAAGCCGTACCAAGCCCCTGTGGCCCCCTGTGCTGTTTTCCAAGCACCCGATGTCACTTGGTGTCTCCCGTTGAAGGAGGCACCTACCACATTTACAAAATGACGTTCTAGGCCTCCCGGCCGCCCAAGCCAGGAGACAAGCTGTATACACGTTGTTTCCCGTTGAAGGAGGCACCTACCACATTTACAAAATGACGTTCTAGGCCTCCCGGCCGCCCAAGCCAGGAGACAAGCTGTATACACGTTGTTTCCTTATAACAAGGCTGCTCACATGCAAGCCTACCATTTGCATCAACTTGATAATTTTCCACACAACTCTTTCTGCAGCAGTAGTTACCCCAAACTTGTAACTGTTATGTGTCAAGCTGCTGTGTACCCATTGCTGGCTGTGCGTAAACATTGTAGTCTAACGCCTCGCTGCGACAAATCTTGCCTCTCAAGTGGGTGGGCGGGTGGGCGTTGCTCTTCTCCTGCTTCCAAATTCAAAAGGACTTCCTGTGCAGTTCAAATTCCTCTCTCCTCCTCCCTTGCTCCTCCCCTTTTTTCCTGCCCCCTCCCCTTGCTACCCCTTGTTTCCCTCCCACTACTACCTCTGCTCTCTAGCTAGGCCCTCCCTGTACCCTCCCCCACACTTCTGTCTTTGCTGGCCTTCAGCCCGGTTGTGGTCGGCCCCCCTTTAATGGGTGTGCCTGGTTCTCAACTCGGGCATTCGGCACACACTCAGACGTATCAACCCCCGCCCCCTTCAATACCACACTACAAGCCATATCTTCGATAGAATTGGATTTATTTTGGCCGCAGCCAGGAACATCAAAATTGTTACAACTTAAACAAATTACATTACATCTTCTACTAATCATTATGCCAGCATGCATTTCTACCCGGGTACACAGCTTCTACACGTAGTTGCATATTCTGGGCTACAGGCCAAGCCGTACCAAGCCCCTGTGGCCCCCTGTGCTGTTTTCCAAGCACCCGATGTCACTTGGTGTCTCCCGTTGAAGGAGGCACCTACCACATTTACAAAATGACGTTCTAGGCCTCCCGGCCGCCCAAGCCAGGAGACAAGCTGTATACACGTTGTTTCCCGTTGAAGGAGGCACCTACCACATTTACAAAATGACGTTCTAGGCCTCCCGGCCGCCCAAGCCAGGAGACAAGCTGTATACACGTTGTTTCCTTATAACAAGGCTGCTCACATGCAAGCCTACCATTTGCATCAACTTGATAATTTTCCACACAACTCTTTCTGCAGCAGTAGTTACCCCAAACTTGTAACTGTTATGTGTCAAGCTGCTGTGTACCCATTGCTGGCTGTGCGTAAACATTGTAGTCTAACGCCACAGGCCACGGCAACGACACCTCGTTTGCCGTGGTCCCCCACCCCTCCTGGCTGCGGTCATGCCCTAACGCTATGGCTTGTATCTATTCGCAAGTCATGTGGGATTGTATGACTTTTAATGCACACAAGAATGCCTGAAGCCTCCCTCCCTTACCTATACCCTGTTATGGCTACTCTATCGCCCTGGCTCCTCTATCGCTCTGACAACCCAGGCTCTCACTGTTCGGTCTCACTGCTGCCCTTCTATGCGCCCACCGCCTTTCCCTGTGCCCAATGTACATACAAGTGATGAGTGACCGCATATCCAAATCCGCTGCAGCTCATTCTGGATATGGATACCTGTAACAGAATATAATGGGAAGCAACATGTTAGCACAGTGCAAGCAACCATTATCACTTTGCTGTGGATGCCTTAATGGGTCCAATGTACCGCTTGTATACACTAGATGGGTCTGATGTAGCGCTTATATACATTAGGTCGCCATCGGCCCAGTCTTTTGATGGCCTCTATGGACACTCCTAGCGCTGCCACTGCCGTAGCTGCCCTAATCCTAAATGAGTGGGTACTGTACATAGTGTATGAATCAGCAGGCTGGTCTTTGGTCTTTGTTTTAAGTCGGCTTAAAGGTTCAGGACAGGGCATGTCCGTTCCGATCCATTTTGATTTGTGAATAAGTAGGTCAGTTGCCGCGGCTGTAATGGCCGCGTCACGTATTAAGAGGGACATGCCATGGTGGGCATGCTTGTACGTAGCCACCAACTCACTGACTCGCAGAGCACCATGCAAAGCTAATGAGAATGCGCATTTGACTCGACGGCCCTCAAACTCAGTGTCACTTATCTCCTCTAATGATGCAAAGAGACGGCCCATTTCCCTGCCGGTACTGGGTTTTCTTTTACCTGGGTAGGGTACTCCCGGCCTGCCCCATCCTTTCATCAGTCTCATGACAACAAATGACCTAGATGGATTTTGGACAGCCACCGCTTTGGCGAGAAAACTGATGGCTGCGAACATGATTGAGACCTGGTTTCTGCTAATTCCCTTCATACATGCCGGGGGCCGGGAATATATCAGTACCACCCTTCTCTTCTAAGTGTTGACTATATGTGCGGTTGTGTATCTTGTCCGCGAGATATCTGTTAACTATCGCAGCATCGGGTCCCATTTCCGGGTCTGCGCTCTAAAAACGAGAAAGAGCATCCACTATAACCATTCTCCCTGCCTGGTATATGTTTAGCTGTAATCACTGCGGAACTATCTGTCTGCACACATAACTTGTGGGAAGTGCATGGCGGACAACTACTGCCATATTGTCTGAGGGAATTACAATTAACTTGTGAGATATGCCAGGTCCCCCCAGGAAACATGATATCCTACGTGGTCCCTGCTGAAACCCGAGCTTGCTGCGCACCACGCTCCGTGGAAGTAAATCTGCCGCATCTGTAAAGAAAATGCAGGGTTTCCGTGAGAGTGGGTGAATCGTGCCAAAATGAAATCCCATGGGCCAAGAACCTGCTAAATCTCGCTTGATGTCCTGTGTACGTCTGAGATGAAAATGCGCTTTGTTTGTTCCCGATGTTGCTAAAGCTATTGGGAATCACCCTTATTGCGAAGCCTACTGGACCCAGGAGTTCCTGTACCTGCTTCAGCCTTGCTTTTTTACAGTGCCACCTCGTATTCGCCGCTCTGGCAAGCTTATCAATTTTGTCAGCCGGCAGTCTGGAACATCTAGTTCCAATTCAATACCTATAATGTAAGGATTCGCCGTGGGTCTACTGTTTTTTCAACGGCTAATGGGATGTCCAATTTCTGTGCCAAGTGGATAAAGACCTGTAACACATCCGTCCACTCTTGTGATTCCCGGTCTTTGAACAGGAAGTCCTCCAGATGAGGACCAGAGACCTAGCGGGGGCTAGTTGTTCCACTACCCCGTGCACAAACATGCTAAGCTCTTTGAAGTATGCGCACTAGATGTGGCCACACATGGGGACATATTTATCGCAATAAAACCTCTCCTGGAACCTGACACCTAACAAGGGAAAGGGTTGTGGGTGTAAAGGCAAGGTGCGAAAAGCCGAATCTCCGTCCACCTTAGCCCAATGTGCCTAGTTGCCTTGCCGCCGAATTATTTGAATGGCATTGTCTACAGATGCATATTGTACTGTACAGCTGCTATGGTCAATGTAGTCATTTACTGATGTTCCTATGTGGCGGGACAAATTACGACTGGGCCTACCTTTCCCCAGCTCCTTCCTTGGTATTATGCCTAGCGGAGACACTGTTGTTGCCTTGAAGGGCGGGTCCTCAAACAGCCCCGCTATGCAGCCTAGCAATAGTTCTTTGGTAATCTTGCCTGCAGCTATCTGTCGATGCATGTGAATCGAGGATGCATTGTTGGGGTAGTGTTGTCACTGTGGTGTTGTCCTCTAATATGGAATCATGCAACCTGATTGGAAACCTGTGGTGATGCACCCGTTCTGTCAGGGTAACGGGCTAACCTTGAAGCTTGATGGCTTCCGGACCCTGTCCTGAGTTAATAGGTTGCTTTCTCCTGTCTCATAAGCTTGATGGGGGGAGCGCTAGCTCCCTCAGTACCCTGTCCCGTGTTACTAGATTGCTGTTCCCTGTCTCTGGGGAGCCTGCCTTGCCCTGCAGCATGCCTGCCCGCACGGGCGTGTCGGGTGCTAGGTGCAATGTCCGCTGCCTCCGTCCTGCCTTTGTCCTGACGGCATTGCCTGACAGGACTACTACTGGTGCTGACCCGATATGAATGGATTGTCTGCACTGCTTTCTTGTAAATTTAATATCTTAGTTAAGCCATGCTCGTCCCCTAAATATCTCATGCGCTTTTAAAATTATATTCCATATCCCACACCAAGTCCGGGCCCCTTTCCGTTTCCTTCACTATAGTGAGTGTCCTGAGTATGTCAACAGCTGAGTGACCTAAGTATGTGAACAGCCTCCGACCAGCCCATGAAGGACCCGAATATCTTGGGCTTCTTATCTGTTACGCTATCCCTGCCTACGGTACCCTCCTCATGCAACTCCCACAGAAGAAGGGAGAAGATATCGATCCACCTGTATTGTGAGAACGGTACCTAATGCATCGCTCCTGTGATTAAGTACTCCCACATCCTGACTGGTCCCCTGTGCACCGACCGGTGCCACAACCGCATTCTGTCCTGCCATATTGGGCTCCGTTACCCGTTCTTATCGTCCCATACTGCATATCTAGTTATGTCATGCGTCTGCGCTGGAAGGAGTGTGCTGCTGTCATTAGACTTACCCCTTGCCGGTACTGGCGGTAGCCCCGCAACTATGGAGGTGGAGTCTGCGGTGCTGCTACCTCCCTTGCAGGCCCCCGCACCGTCTGTGCTTGTGGTGTAGGTCCACTGTGACTTCTAAGGTCTGGGGCCACAGCACTCCGCGTCTTAGCTGGCGGAGTTTTGGTGGGCCGCTTGGCTGGCCTTGCTGGTGCATATGTCTCCTTCGCACACTATAATGACATTACTGCAATGGAGAGACTAAAAGAATAGACAATTTAAAGCAAAATGACCTCATAATAACTGATTGTGGTGACGCCGGCTTCCCCAATCTCTGCGTGCATTTTATGGTGCCTGTGTAAACTGTACCCTCCTTGCTCACAGCTACATATCCGACTGCGTGCTGTCTGCGCAGTGCGCCCTTCCTTAAATGGCTGGCCTAAAGCCCCACGGGCGATGGCTCTTACATTCAAATTTGGCCTGGTAGTCAAAACGGCTGCCGTATGCAAAATGGGCTGCTAAAATTAAAATGGCCAGGCCCCTGTAAATCCGGCAGATAAATCAGTAAGACTGGTGGTCCTTCTATCAAAATGGCCACCGTTTTCAAATTAGCTGCTTTAGTCCACGTGGCCGCTCTAGTCAAAATGGCCGCTAAGTGCACATGGCCCTCTAGAACTAACACTGTTGTACCAACCCTTCCCCCCGTGGACCTGGTCCTAACGGCAGCTGAGAGTAGCATACTGTAACCGATATGTTTGTCTGATGCCCCTAAGTACTGTGTCCCGCTATGCTGGCAGCAAACGGTATGATATCAATTGTTCCAGCCTATGCCGTGTGTCAAAGACACAAATGCGTGCGGTATCCAAGGTGGCCGCTGCGGTTAAATTTGTATTTGGAATGTCCATTCTAGTGAATTTTAGCGCCATAAAACTGGCTGCCTTTTCCAAATTTTACTGCTAGTCAGAATGGGCGGTGTATTGAAAGTGGCCACCGTTTTTACAATCGGCACTCATGCAAATGGCCACCCTATCGAAATTCACCGCTGCCGTACGTGCCTCTGTAGGTTAATGGCCGACTGTATGGGCGGGCAATTACAACGCGTAGCGAAGCGCATGTCCCGCCAATTTGGGACTCCCCCTAAGTGGCCCGCAAGAGAAGACCCTGACTAGCGAGGATCGCAATGTGGACGTTTCTGCAAAAACCCGCATCTCAAATATCGCATGGCAGACCAATCATACAGACATGGCGCCGGTAAGTAACGTTTAGGATGAAGCGTAGTTGACCGAGTAGAAAACACAGCATGGCCGTAGTGCTGCGTGACATGGGCAGCTTATACAACATGGGCAACTTATACCGCACTAAATTTTACCGAATTAGATAACACGGCGTGGCAGACCACAATGGGGCTTGTATAGCTCTGCGTGGCCTGGGCGGCTTATACAGCATGAGCGATTTATACTGCACTCATTTTTGACGCATTACATCGAAAATCTGGTGTGGCCGGCCATAACGGGGCTTAAGGTCCGTCGCCGTAATGGCATGGACGGCTTATACCGCATTTATTTTTCAAATTAGATAACACGGCGTGGCTAGCCACAACGGGGCTCGAAGGTCCGTTGCTGTATAGTGCGTAACTGTTGGCCAATTATTAGTGGCCGGCCATCACCGCATCTTAACGTGCGGTGTGCCGCTGAGGCAGGAGAAGAGCAAAATGACGTACCATTAAAGGTGTTTTCGTCTCCCTGAGATAGTTTGTGCCTCGGTTCAGTACTGTGCACAAGGTCTTCCTAGTCGTGCCTCAGTGCCGTGCTATGCACTGCAGATTGTGAGCACTGCATGGCCGGCCAAAAATGGCAACCGCGCTGTGGCAAACCCATCTGCCATGCGCCATGGGCAGCGTATGTGGGACTCTAGCCTAGTGCACGTAATGCCGTGAGATAGGCAGCTAACCCGAGATGGCCGGCCATCCTGGAAAAACTAAATGGGGGTCGGCAGGAGAAAGCTAAATGCCTTGCACAAAGTTTTAAATGTCTACATACCATAAAATTTGTTCTCAATTTGCTGGAATATCGTGCTCTGCTGTAAGAGCTTCTTTGGCTGTACTCTGCACAAGCTCTGCCCAGGGCAGACACAAAACATGTGCCTGTAAAAATTTCAGGAGCTGCTGCCCAGGGTTGCTCTTCTCCTGCTTCCAAATTCAAAAGGACTTCCTGTGCAGTTCAAATTCCTCTCTCCTCCTCCCTTGCTCCTCCCCTTTTTTCCTGCCCCCTCCCCTTGCTACCCCTTGTTTCCCTCCCACTACTACCTCTGCTCTCTAGCTAGGCCCTCCCTGTACCCTCCCCCACACTTCTGTCTTTGCTGGCCTTCAGCCCGGTTGTGGTCGGCCCCCCTTTAATGGGTGTGCCTGGTTCTTCTTCTACCAGGCTCTCCTTCCAAGCAGCCCTCTGCTGTTTCACCTCCTTTCCTTCCAGTTTAGTGAGAGCCGCAATCTCCATCGGCTCCTCTTGCTCTAGTTCTTCCTCCTTTCCTTCCCCTTGCCAGTCCATAGGTTCCTCCCCACACCCATTGCTCAGCTGCTCTCCATTTGCTTGATTGGGCCGGTTCAGAACTCCTTCCCTCATCCTGGCTCTCTGGGACAGTTTTTTCCAACTCCCTTCTCTTGCCCTTCTTCTGACCTCCTCTGGGGGCTGTTGGGGATTGAAGTCCCTGCTTCTACCATGGGACCTACTCAGAGGCTGCTGGGAATTGTAGTCTACTGTAAGGCCTCCACCACCGTGAGACTCTTGGAAAGTCTCCTGCACCAAGAGACTCTTGAGTCCCTCGGCCCTTTAGCTGAGCTGTGTGATGTAATCCACTGCTAAAGAGCACACGGTTATCCACAAGGTCAGATCATTATACTTTATTGTAATCCCTTGGTGTCAACCGCTCCTCCAAAGGTAGTTCCCACCACAGCATTTCTCAAGAAGCATAGCAGTTCAACCGCATAGTAATCAAAACAAAACAGAAAAAACCCCAAAAGGTTCCAAAATCTCAGCAGTTCATATAAAGCAGTCATGCAAAGCAATTATTCAAACAAAGTAGCTCAAAAAGGGCTCAAACTCCCAGCAGTCCCTGTATAGCAGTTATGCCAAAAACCACCACTCCTCCTCTCTCCCTTTCAAAAGAAATCATCCTAGGGAGAGTGGCAAGGGTCCCACCCCAACCAGGCCAGCATTTTACCCTGACCACCACCCGCATGACCCTTCCGTGGTAAACCTGTTCTCTCAGCTCCCCTTGTGGGATAGCCACCTTTTCCCTTCTTCTACCAGGCTCTCCTTCCAAGCAGCCCTCTGCTGTTTCACCTCCTTTCCTTCCAGTTTAGTGAGAGCCGCAATCTCCATCGGCTCCTCTTGCTCTAGTTCTTCCTCCTTTCCTTCCCCTTGCCAGTCCATAGGTTCCTCCCCACACCCATTGCTCAGCTGCTCTCCATTTGCTTGATTGGGCCGGTTCAGAACTCCTTCCCTCATCCTGGCTCTCTGGGACAGTTTTTTCCAACTCCCTTCTCTTGCCCTTCTTCTGACCTCCTCTGGGGGCTGTTGGGGATTGAAGTCCCTGCTTCTACCATGGGACCTACTCAGAGGCTGCTGGGAATTGTAGTCTTTTCCTTTTCTCCAATCCCCCAGGGGAAAAGACCCCTTCCTTTCTCTACCCAGTCTCCCTCCCTCTCGAGCCTCCTCATTCCTCCACGTGCCTTCATTCTCCCTCTCACCCTCAAATTCGTCACACTATCCAGTCTGCCCAACAAAATAAACCCATACTATAAAGTATGATAAGTATACTTGGTCTTGATTTGTCCTTGCCATTTTCAGGGCACAGACCATAGAAGTGTGCCTGGAACTGGCTTTGCTTTCCAGTTACAGAAGCTGAATTTGTTCCAGCCGTGATCTGGGCACAGATTGCAGAAGTCTGCCCAGCACTGGCTTTGCTTTCTAATTACTGCTGCTGCTGCTGCTGTGTAGTAGTAGTAGTAGTAGTAGTAGTAGTGTTACCATCTAATCGCATTAAGCTTGTTTGGTTCCATGTCTTCTATATAGATTCCTTTGTGTTTATTCCATGCATTTTTGAACTCCATTACTGTTTTTATCTCCACCACCTTCCGCGGGAGGGTATTCCAGCTATCTACCACCATCTCTGTGAAAAAGCACTTACTGATATTATTCCTGAGTTGCCCCCCCCCCCCCCCCGATCAATTCATGTACTCTAGTTCTACCACCTTCCCGTCTCTGGAAAAGGTTTGTTTTCTAAATTAATACCTTTCAAATATTTGAATGTCTGTATCATATCACCCCTCTCTCCTTTCCTCCAGGGTATACACATTCAGGTCCTCAAGTCTCTCTTCATATATCTTGTGATGCAAATCCCATACCATTTTGGTCGCTTTTCTCTGATCTGCTTCAAGTCTTTTTACATCCATAACAAAATACGGTCTCTAAACCTAAACACAGTATTCCAAGTGGAGCCTCACCAATGACTTGTACAGGGGCATCAACACCCCATTTTTTTTTGCTGGTTATACCCCTCTCTATGCACCCCAGCATCCTTCTGGCCATAGCCATTGCCTTATGGCATTGTTTTATCACATTGAGATCCGTGGACACTATCACCTCAAGGTCCCTCTCCTGAGCTGTGCTTATCAATCTCTCTTCTCCTATCTGGTACATCTCCCTTGGATTTCTAAGCTAAATTCAAAGGAAAGCTGTCAGCATTGTTCCCTCTAAGCTAAGCGGGAATTCTTCATCTACAGTACTGCCAGTGGGTGGTGCTGTTTCACTATCACATTTTCAATAGTGAAGGACAGGCAAGCTCTGCAGGACTCCAGGGAACTTGTCTGTCCCTAGTAATTGAAAACATAATATTGAAGCACCATCCTGCATTGGCAGGACTGCAGTTAGAGGACTCTTGCTCAGCTTAGAGAGAACAGTGGCTATCAGATGCAGAAAGTATGGTTTTTATACCTCAGTGAATTAACAAAATCTGTGTAGTCAGTGTCACACATGCTAACCATGACATATTTAAATACAGTTTGATAGAAAATTAATAGAAAAAAAGAGTAAGAAATCTTGTATGAGGAAAAAATAAAATAAATTAAGGGTGGGATAGTCAGGGGAAAACTAATTATACTTTTATTTACAAGGGAATAGTTAGAGAATAGTGACAAGAAAGAGAGATCACATAATAAGTTCATATTATCATTAGGGAGATAGGATAGTAGGTGAACAAAAGAAGAAGGAAGAGACAAAGACCAAGATGTATTTACCAGGAGAAAGGACCCAATCTGTCTTCAGTTTCATCACGATAGCCACTGTAAGAAAGGTAACCTTGTCAAAACATGACACGATGTGAGAGTGTGAAATAGTACCAACTAAGTTCACACAAATATTTTCTATTTCCTTAAAACCTTAGAAACAAATTTGTAGAGAAAGCAAACTTTAATATACTTACCTGAGAAACAGTTTGGTTGCAGAGATACTCGTAAGAGAAGATAGCCTAAAATATAACAGCAAGTATCCTGTTCAGTTATTCTATGTTAAAATCAGGGGCAGACTGACAAGGTTCTAGGTTTCAGGGCAATAAGAGTCATGCCCTCTCCCCCCCCCCCCCAAACCTCCCATCTGACAGATTACTGGCTCTGCATCTGTCGTGATATATCTAAAATATACTTTAGACAAAAGCCTGATGTAGTAATATACAAAATCATTAAATTCAAGGTATACAACTGGAATAATCTGCATGTTGTTTTGCTTTCTAAATGCTGCTGAGGCTCAACCTTTTTTTTAATTTGGACACACCTGAAGGACGATGCACACATATGTGACCCTCACAGACCTTTGGTCTGACACAACATAGTAGTTGTTATGAGTTAAATGTACATATGCACTGCATCCACAAAAATTCACCCTCTCCCCAACAACAGATGCAGATCAGAACTAGGAAATTTCCCGATGGATGTCACCATACAAAACAAACAAACAAACAAACAAAAAAAAACATTTTGATCCTCATTCATCTGAGGCATAGCAACATAAATCACTCCACTTCCAGTCACATTATGAAATACATAACATGAAAAAAAAATTCCTAACATAAATGTACAAAACATGTCATATCACAATACCACTAATCATATGATTCAAACAGCAAGAACCCTACTTATGAATAGGTAGCACTAAAACTATTACACTGGGCTGTAAATCACCAAAACACCAACTACAGGCAAAACAGAACAAGTGAAATTGCTATCGAGTTCTACACAGAAACTACATACAGAATACCACACCTCAGTCATACCTAAAACACAGTCAGACCCTCATCAAATACAGAACAAGGGATCACAAATTACAAATAGAAATATGAAGACAAAAATTGAACTGAGAACCCCAAGAAGTCAAACTCAGCATGTATCGTTACACCAAAGAAATAATAACAAATGCATGGACATAATACAAATCCATTTGCAATACACATTTCCCAAAACTAATACATTTCAGTTAATAAATTCTAAATAAAACTTATTTTCTACCTTATTCCCATCACGCTGGTCCTAGTTTCTCTTTTCTGTTTTCCTGCCTTCTGCTTTTTCCATCAATAGTCTATTTGTCATTTCTCCCATGTCCTCCTGTCTTGCTCCATTCCTTCACTACACCTGTCTGACACACTGACCTTTTCCTTTTAGTTATTTCCTCCCTTTTTTCTTTTTTACCTCTGTCCACTCAAGCTTTACCTGCTTACTTACCTTCCTGTTCTCCATCTCCTGTTTCTTTTCACCTACCTATCAATTTTCCATCTCCTTCTTTCACCCCTTAGCTCTCCCATTTCTGGTTTCACCCCTTACCCAGCCTCCTAGTCCATTCTCTCTTTCATCTACTCCCCAATACCACATTTCTATCCTCTGTACTCATTATCCTCCTCCTATTCATCACACGGACAACCTCCAATTGCCTCTCCTATATGGTTCCCAGTATTGCCCCTCCTCCTGAAGGCTTATAGTCTGATATCCTTTCCACTCCACCACTGTTCCCACCCATGATTCAGCATCTCTTTCCCTTCTGCTCCCAGGTTCAACATCTCTCCCTCTTTTTCTCTCACTACTCTCCCTTCCCAGGGATCCAACATTCGCCTTCCCTCCCCTCCACCCCACACCCAACATCTCTCCATCTTTCCTTCCCTCCCTCCCTCTATTTCCTCCTTCCCTATGCCTCTGGGTCCAATGTCTCTCCATCAGTCTTCCTTCCCTTACCCCTTACCCTCCACCCACAAGTCCAACACATTTCCATCTCCTTCTCCTCCACCCCCAGGTCCAACATGTTTCTGTCTCCTTCTCCTCCACCCCCAGGTCCAACATGTTTCCATCTTCCTTCCCTCCACTCCAAGGTCGAACAGGTTTCCATCTCTTTTCCTTCCATTCCTCCCTGCATATAACATCTCTCCCTCCCTGTTCCCTCTCCACACTGCCCACCCCCCCAATCCAATGTTTATCCATCTCTCTCTTCCTTCCCTTTCCTCATCTCACATGCCCAACATCAATCTCCCTTCTTCCCCTCTGCCCCCCCCCCCCCCCCCCGTATCAAACATGTCTCCATCACTCTTCCTTCCCTTTCTCCCTCCCTGGATTTAACATCTCTCTCTCTCAGTTTCCTCCTTCCCTACTGCGCCTGGGTTGAAAATCATCTCTCTTCCTTCCCTTCCCCCCTTCCCACCCCACCCATCCATCATTTCTCACTCTGCTTCCCCTCCACCCCCAAGTCTGGCAGTACTCATCTCTCTCAACTCCTCTCCCTCCTACCCGCAAACTGGTATTTCCTCCTGTGTCCGACCACCCCTTTAAAAACCTGCATTTCTGTGGCAGAACGGCAGCAGCAGCAGCGATTCCCTTCATCTGTCTGCCACTGAGATTGTAGCCTGCTCTCGCTGCGTCCTGCCTTTGCAGAAGTTGGAAGTTGCATCAGGAGAGGGCAGGAAGAGTAGAGAGCAGGCCATGAGATCAGCAGCAGACAGCTGAAGGGAATCACTGCTGCTACTCTGTCACAAAAAAACAGGTTTTAAAGGAGGGGAGGGGGTCAGACACAGGAGGAGATACCGGGCCATGGGTGAAGGGGGAGAGAGAGAGGAGTTGGGAGAGATGAATAGTGCCAGACCCAGAGGCAGAGGGGAAGCAGAGTGAGAAATGGACACATGGGGCTGGAAGCGCTGGGCCTCCCAACTGCTCTGGTCCCTCGGGTACTGCCTGGCTGCCCAAATAATCAGTCCACCCCTGGTTAAAAGTACATAATTTTAGTACAGAGAGGATAAAGTACTTAGCTGATATAAGAAGCTTGAAGGGTCTTGTAATTCTTCTTGATAATTTACAGAAAATAATCTTCACTGCAAGATACACTAAATGTGAGAAACTTTATATTGACACTTTAGTAACGGAAACTTTACAATTCAACAAATTTGGAAAAGTCTTTAAAATTGTTTTTTTTAAATCTACTGTGAACCAAATTACGTTTTGTAAAACGTACTTTAGAAAGGGTTTCTCTCAAATACATCTGAAGTATTTATAATTCAAAGATTTATTATCTAAAATGTTTTTACTCTGGATATTCAGTGTATATGGTTTGTAATTTCAGAGGTAAAAATTCCACTTGGCACACAAGTAAAAGTAAGAAGTGACATATTCACACACGCAACGACACATTACAAGTGGAGAGGCATTTTCAATACAACGTCCAAATGATGAAAAAAAAAAAAAGGTTTATCAGAAAATGTGCAAAAAATCAAGCCCATAATGGAAGAGGTAAATAATCGTGTTCCAAAATTTGAAAATACACTAAAAAAAACATTTATTAAAAAGACACACTGCAAACATCATGTTTTGAGGTAAATGTCTCCACCAATTGGAGACATTTACTACACATAAAGTGCAATGGTGGTACTGTCCCTGCATCGAGAAAATGTCTATGGCAACAGCAGGATGTTTCTACCAAATACAAAATCTATATATACCTCTGCACATGGAACAATGTGCATCAGTGTGCATAGCAATATCTCTGCGCAGGAAGGCAAACTCAGAGATATTCAAGCATCACCATCACCTTCCACTCCACAATGTCTCCATGAGGCTATGGAGATCCATAAGGAGCAGCCTGGAAAAGTGAGTATGAAGCAGTGCCCCCCAGGAACACATCACCACTCATGTGCAAGCACCATACATAGGCAGGGTCAGATACAGTGAGTTTCTTATGTTCTTGCAATACATTTTATTGATTTTTCATTACACAGAATAACCCAACATTGCTGAAATCAGAATGTCCAGAATACCCAATGGCAAGTAATTATGGGGCCTTGTCCACTAGCCATTAAATGCTAAAATGAGGGGCTATATATATATATATATATATATATATATATATATATATATATATATATATATATATATATATATATATATATATATATATAACCCCTAACACACCCCCCAAGCCCCAGCATGCTGCCCCAAACCTACATACTGATGGGGACATTGGCAGCAGCTCATAAAAGTGAATGCAGCCACCCAAAGGCACACCTGCTTTACCCCACTGCCTATTCCCACCTCCCAGGAACAGTGTACATACTCTACATAGTAACATAGTAAATGACGGCAGAAAAAGACTTGCATGGTCCATCCAGTCTGCCCAACAAGACAAACTCATATGTGCTACTTTTTGTGTATACCCTACTTTGATTTGTACCGTATAAGTCTGTCCAGCACTATCCCCGCCTCCCAACCACCAGCCCCGCCTCCCACCACTGGCTCTGGCACAGACCGTATAAGTCTGCCCAGCACTATCCTCGCCTCCCACCACCGGCTGGCTCTGCCACCCAATCTCGGCTAAGCTCCTTAGGATCCATTCCTTCTGAATAGGATTCCTTTATGTTTATCCCACGCGTGTTTGAATTCTGTTACCATTTTCATTTCCACCACCTCCCGCGGGAGGGCATTCCAAGCATCCACTACTCTCTCCATGAAAAAATACTTCCTGACATTTTTCTTGAGTCTGCCCCCCTTCAATCTCATTTCATTCCTCTCGTTCTACTGCCTTCGCACCTCCGGAAAAGGTTCGTTTGCGGATTAATACTTTTCAAATATTTGAACGTCTGTATCAAATCACCCCTGTTTCTCCTTTCTTCCAGAGTATACATGTTCAGGTCATCAAGTCTCTCCTCATACGTCTTGTAACGCAAATCCCTTACCATTCTCGTAGCTTTTCTTTGCACCGCTTCAATTCTTTTTACATCCTTCGCAAGGTACGGCCTCTGTAATCTGCTGGGTTGGTCGTGAGCCCTTGAGCCCAGGCCGAGGCCCACTGATAGCAGGGACCAAGGCCTAGGGGAGACCGACCCGCCACTATACACCCCAACTATCCAACACCCCTAGCCTACCCACACGCAGCACCTCAGGAATAAAGGGAAATAGGCATTCAAGCGGGCCTCACGGCCGAACCGGAACCGATACACACACAGGGAGGGGAGAAAGGAACACCGGAGTCCCCACGGGACCCGAGGTGCCAGCCACACACTGAATAACCAACCACGGAGGCTCCCCAGACCCAGGACAGAACCTCCTCCCCCGACTAACAAGGAGAGACACCAAAGGAACCAGAGCGGGTGCCACACCCTCCCAGGGGACTAGAGCAGGAAGGGCAAACTAACACAGGAAGCACCCTGTAACCACAGGAGGATACGGAGAAAACAGCAAGAAGACTGCCCTGCCACACGAACACCGCAGCCAGGAACCCCCCCCCCCCCCAGGACAGAAGGGAAAAATGAACCCACTAGAACCACAGCAGCCAGACACCGGGACAGGAAACAAAAGGTAGACTAGCCCTCAAACCAGAGGCCAGAGGAAAGACACAAAAGGGATGAGGAAAATCCCCTGTCTAACTACACAGAGGACAGAGGCAGAGACACAGTACACAAGGGGTTAAACTTACTGAGCCAGAAGTCAAAGGCAGGAGCATGGAGGGGAGAGATCACTAAGTAAACAAACAACCTAAGGGAAGGCTCGCAGAACAGGAGTAAAGCCCCCACTGAACAAACAAAGCAGCTGGCCTCCCACACAGAATTGCAAGCAGCGGGGGAGAGCCCAGCTGGAGGCAAGTGAACTGATTACCCACACCCGCACGCTGACAGAAACAAGCCCAGACAAAGCAAACTAAACAGCAGGCTGAGTACACATACAGACACATACACGCTGCCCCGAGATATCCCAAACAAAGGGAAAGTAATTGAAATCCCTGCACAGGGAACACAGATACACAACCAGAGTAACGTTCTGACAGAGAACTGTAAAGGCTTTAGGCTGCAAAGAAATGTAACGCCAAAGCAGGGAAAGCAGGAACATGTGGGCTTAAGTACTACCCACTGACATCAGCTCAAACCCTGACAGCCAATCAGGAATGAAGTCCCCCTCCAAAGGGACACCACCTTGTCGTGGTGGAGGAGCTTCCATGTTTCAATGACTCAGAGGGCTATGAAGGGTTACCCATATCAGACAGGCCTCTGAGGAGAAACCAGACAAAGAGTGTCCTAAACTGGGAGAGTGGTAAGATGGTGACCTGAAGTTCGTATGCCCAGCGGCCCAGCTGCCCTCTGAAGTTTTGTCTTCTTTATGTAAATTCCCTTTCTGCAATTGCACTTTCCTTAACTGAGAGGAAGGGAACAACCGGCGGTCACCCGCTGATGGCTAGCATTTTGTCCCCTGAGCAGCAAGTGTGGGACCGCTGCACTTCGAACTGCCCACAGATGAAAGGGTTGGTGAGTCCTTTGATTACCACCGACGAAGGAGCATCGACGCTCTTGGACCTGGAAAAACAACTCCATTGCTCCCGAATTATTCAACCACCATGTCCAAAGGAGTGGAGGAGTGAGTTAGAGGCATATGCTGAAATGGAGGACGTTTACAGCAGAACCCAAATCGGCGGAACCACTCCTAAACACCTCAAGAGAAATCACCTTGGAGTTTTTGGTTTCCGTGGAGATTACATTGAGTGCCATCTGGAAAGCGCTTCGGGACCTGACGGCGGTAGTGAGTAACTTTGTTTCAGATATAATCTTATTGGAGAGTTACATGGACAATTTGACTGAACCCTTTGAGAGTGAAAAATTGATATAATAAGTGAAGTTCTACACAAGCTAGAAGTGGTTATGATCCTGAAAATGATAATGGGCCAGAAACTTTGAAAGATAAGGTGGATGTTATTGTGGATGATTAATGTTGAGATTATTGTTTTTCCCAGAGTTCCAGGTATGACTCCTAAAGTTTTCCTCAGAAATATTTCCTTAATTATTACTTCGAAAGGAGTGAAGCCTGTGAAAACTGTGATTACTTTAATCAGTGGGATTTGAATTAGAGACTTAAGTATATGTATTGTTAAATAATTTCTGGTTTTTAAAAGAGAGAGAATATAATCAGATATATTATTTCTAACTAAAATCTGGACATTAAGTATGTTCTCAATGAAATGAATTGACTATACATCGTGTTTGGTTTTGGGGAAGCCAACCAGATGGTCAATGTGGAATAATGAATTAGACGAGTAATATCTGGGGATAATCAGGTTAATACCATGTTTTCTTTTTTCTGTTTACTGTTTAATTGATCTCCTTGTCTTATCTCACTCTCCCTATTTTTCTTCACTTTGTGGTCTAAGAAAGAGAAAGATTGTATATAATCCATATATCTAGTTGGGATTGTTTTCTTCTTATCTTGTATTAATGTGCAGTCATCTCTGTATTACTGTTTGCAAGTGACCCTTGTAAAATGAAAAATTATAAATAAATAATTTAAAAAAAAGGAATGAATTCCACACCCCTCCCCTGCCAGACCGGCAGAATCATAATAGCCACCATGCCAGCCTCTGTCCCCATGGCCAGCTCAGCTCACGCATTATCTGTGCACTGCTCTGTGCACTGCTTACTCACCCCTTCCCCTCCCCCCAATTTGGTTGTTGCTATCTGTCACAGGCTATATGAGGAGCATTGCACAACATGGCATCATATACATAATTTTGTTATGACAAGAGGTCCCATCACCTGAACCTTGTCTCCATCAACTTGTGTTTTGCAGATGGTTTGGCATCCATGTCTTTCAGGCACTCAGGTGCTGGTACAGGTAGAGGCGCAGGGAAGACCCAGGCCTCATCTAGTGCATGAGAACGCACCTCAGGGCCAGACATAACTACCACTGACATTGCACCCCAATAACTCTTTCCTCAATCAAGGCCTGAGTATGCTGCTACCCTCATTCCAGTGTGCCCACAACCCCCATATCTACTAGAATGTGTTGTATCCAACCCCCAACCTATTAGATGAAATGGAAGAAAACTGGGGAGGGGGGGGGAGTGATTTGGACAGCACCCTCTTGCAACCAACAGAAAAGTGGCCAGCATGTCACACACATCTACTTAGCATACTACAGCAGTAAAAGCAGTGCTTTTTTTGTGCCGGTACGCAACGGTACGGCGTACCGGCACCTTTTTTTGCAAGCCCCGCCCTCCCCCCCCCCGCGACACTCCGGGCGAGTCCTGCACTTATTTTTTTTTTTTTAAGACTCAGAACGCGCGAACGATGCAGCCGGCAGCGATTGAAAGAGGCTGTCTGGGCTGGCGTCTGCGTCGGGGCTTCCCTCACCCTCTGCGAGTCCCGCGAAATAGGAAGTTGTAACAACGAAGGCAGGACTCGCAGAGGGTGAGGGAAGCTCCGACGCAGATGCCAGCCCAGACAGCCTCTTTCAATCGCTGCCGGCTGCATCGTTCGCACATTCTGAGTCTTAAAAAAAAAAACTAAGTGCAGGACTCGCCCGGAGTGTCGCGGGGGGGGGGGGGGGTGGGGGGGAAGGATTGGGGAGAGAAAGAGGGAAACCAACAGAGGGAAGGATTGTGGAGAGAGAAAAAGAAGGAAACCAACAGAGGGAAGGATTGGGGAGAGAGAGAAAGAGGGAAACCAACAGAGGGAAGGATTGGGGAGAGAGGGAAAGAGGGAAACCAACAAAGGGAAGGATTGGGGAGAGAGGGAAACCAACAGAGGGAAGGATTGGGGAGAGAGGGAAACCAACAGAGGGAAGGATTGGGGAGAGAGGGAAACCAACAGAGGGAAGGATTGGGAAGAGAGGGAAACCAACAGAGGGAAGGATTGGGGAAAGAGGGAAACCAACAGAGGGAAGGATTGGGGAGAGAGGGAAACCAACAGAGGGAAGGATTGGGGAGAGAGAGAAAGAGGGAAACCAACAGAGGGAAGGATTGGGGAGAGAGGGAAACCAACAGAGGAAAGGATTGGGGAAAGAGGGAAACCAACAAAGGGAAGGATTGGGGAGAGAGGGAAACCAACAGAGGGAAGGATTGGGGAGAGAGGGAAACCAACAGAGGGAAGGATTGGGGAGAGAGAGAAAGAGGGAAACCAACAGAGGGAAGGATTGGGGAGAGAGGGAAACCAATAGAGGGAAAGATTGGGGAGAGAGAGAAAGAGGGAAACCAACAGAGGGAAGGATTGGGGAGAGAGGGAAACCAACAGAGGGAAGGATTGGGAAGAGAGGGAAACCAACAGAGGGAAGGATTGGGGAGAGAGGGAAAGATTATTTGCTCTTTGCAGCCAGCGTAGAGTGCGATGCAATAGTCTAGATGGCTGAGTACCACTGATTGTACCAGGTTGCGGAAGAAGGTCCTTGGGAAGAAAGGTCTTACTCTTTTTAATTTCCACATTGAGTGGAACATCTTCTTGGTTGTGTTTTTCGTGTGATTTTCAAGTGTTAGGTGACGATCAATGGTAACTCCAAGAATTTTTTTATTTTTATTTTTAATTCTTTATTAATATATTTCAATACAACACTAAACAGTGTGAATATGCAATCGGCATTATTTTACAAAAGAAATTATAATACAATAAGGAAAAAAAAGAATATCTTATCGGCCTATTCGTCCACAAATAACAGAGAAAACAAGATCCAAGAATTCACATATCTAGAAATAAATTTTTAAAAGTAACATAACGGTAGCTACCTCAGGTTTCTAGTCCCAGCCTGCTATTTAGGGAGGGCATATAACATTCAAATCAACTTTAGCGTCAAGAAATTCTTTTAACTGTTTCGGGTCTACAAACTGAAACTGTTTGCCCTCAAGCAGTACATTACAAGTACAAGGAAAACGTAATACAAAGTTAACTCCCATTGCCAATGCGCTGGGGTGCAGCTCTAAAAAAGCTCTGCGCCTCACTTGAGTAGACTTTGAGAGGTCAGGAAAAATATGGACCTTTGAGCCCAAAAACAGATTTTCTAAGCATTCCGATCTGGCTCCAGCACAAAAGTGACCAGCATAGTTGACCTCTGAGTAATAATTTCCAATTAACTTTCCAGGAATGTGGTAAGGTTCATACCTTCCCCCATTACTGGGGGGTTTCCTTTCATACCCTTCGAATTCCAGATGTAATAGGCCCGTGTAATTATAGGCAGTGAATCTTTATCCATTCCTAGAATGTCAACCATATATTTTTTTACCATTTCCAAAGGAGAAATTAGAGGAGATTTGGGAAAGTTGAGAAGTCTTCTAGCCTGGTTCTCCAGGTACTCCAGACGCTTATGTAGGAAATTATTGTCTTTAACCAGTGCAGCTTCCAGACTCCCCCTTTTTTGAAACTCATTATTCACCTGTTCCAATTTCAAGGATTGCTGTGCAGTCACTTGCGCTTGGAGCACAGCAGCTTCAGAAAGAGTTTTAATATCAACAGTGTTGTCTTTCAAGGTATTCTGCATAGAGGTTTGAATGTTGTACACCATATCCCATAGTAACTCTAATGTCACTATTGCTGGTCTAACCACGCCGGCAGCTGTAGGGAGAGAGGGAGATAGAGCCTCAACATGGGAAAGTCTAGAAATAATATCTTGAGGTAATACCTTTGAAGCTAATTGAATCAATTGTTCTCGAAGCTGAGATCCGCTCTCCGTTGCCACAGTCCTTTCCTCCAACAGATTAGGTTGAATCACTCCGGTTTCCGTTTCTGTTCGGGCTGCTAGCAACTCACTCCCTGGCTGAGGCGGAGCAATTCGTTCCACGGGGCTCAAGGAAGCCCTGTTTACACTCTCTATCAACGCCGATGTGCTGAGAGTTGCAGTAGGGGTCGAAGTTCCCGGAGGACCCGGTTGCTGCTTAGAAAATTGCAGGGTCGTTTGCCTCAATGTTGAAGAAGTTTCGGGAACCGAGGGATATTCTTTTACCTTTGCCCTCCGCTTCCCCATCGATAACGAGGCTACAGAGGCACCGATAGAAGCTGAAGAACAAAGCAACCTCTCGGAGCAAACTCAGGTGCGTCCATTCACAGCACCATCTTGGATCGACTTCATTTTAGATTGTAAGCTCTTCGAGCAGGGACTGTCCTTCCATGTTAAACTGTACAGCGCTGCATAACCCTAGTAGCACTTTAGAAATGTTAAGTAGTAGTAGTTAAGTAGTAATTCCAACGCCAAGAATTTTTAGGGTGTCTGAGATTGGAAGATTCAGTTTTGGTGTGTTAATGGTGGTGAATTTGTTCGTGTTATGTTGAGAGGTGAGTATTAGGCATTGGGTTTTATCCGCATTGAGTTTCAGCTGAAATGCATCCGCCCATGAATGCATGATATGTAGGCTCTGGTTGATATCATTGGAAATTTCCTTTAAATCTTGTTTAAATGGGATGTAGATCGTTACGTCATCTGCGTATATGTATGGGTTGAGGTTTTGGTTTGATAGTAGTTTGGCCAGGGGTATCATCATTAAGTTGAATAAGGTTGGTGAGAGTGGGGATCCCTGTGGAACTCCACATTCGGGTATCCATGTGGCTGATGTAGTTGAATTAGATGTCACATGATTGTGTGGTTAGGAACCCTTTGAACCAATCGAGAACTTTGCCTCCAATTCCGAAGTACTCTAGGATATGTAATAGTATTCCGTGATCAACCATGTCAAAGGCGCTGAACATGTCAAATTGTAGGAGTAGTACGTTTTTGCCAGTTGCAATCAATTGTTTGAATTTAGTCATGAGAGTAACTAGTACTGTTTCAGTACTGTGGTTAGACCGAAATCCTGACTGGGAGTCGTGTATTATTGAGAATTTGTTTAAGTAGTTTGTGAGTTGTTTGGTCACCATTCCCGTGTGGGGGATGAGATCCTCCAATAGTATCTCGAAGTTGGTCCAGGTTCTGTCTGCTGGGTATACACCAGGGTCTGGATCTAGACAATCAAGGAGATCGGTGTAATCAATGCTGCTGACAGGTATTTTAAGTCGCAGTTTTATGATTTTCTCATTGAAGTATTTCACGAGATTGTCTGCACCTGGTGTATCTTTGCTGTTGGTTGTGACTGGTGTAGTATCTAGTAGTTGATTCACGAGTTGGAAGAGTTTATGTGTGTCCTTGGAGTTTGGTCCAATTTTAGTTTTGTAGTTTAATCTTTTAGTTTGTCTTATAGTATATTTATATTTTCTTTGAAGTTGTTTCCAGGCATTAAGTGTGGGGTCATCTTTCTTTTTATTCCACGCACGTTCCAACCTTCTAACTTGTGTTTTTAAGTTTTTTTCAGTTCTTCATTGAACCATGGTATTGAGTTCTTTCTGTGTGATGTTCTGGTTTGAATTGGGGCAATATTGTCTAATATGAATCTGCATCTATCGTCCCATTCTAGGAGAAATTGGTTTGTGTCTGCCCTTATTGTCCATCCGTTGTGGTAGATCTGTTGCCAGAATATTACTGGGTCTATTTTTCCTCTCATGGTGTAGGTTTTTCGTTCTTGTTTGTTAAGTGAGTCTTTCGTTCGCCATTGGAGGGAGATGTGTGCTTTGTAATGGTCTGACCATGGTGTAGGTGCCCATTTTGTATCTGTTAGTATAAGGTTGTAGTCGGAGTCAAATTTGTGTGTGACAATGTCTAGTGTGTGTCCTTTAGTGTGAGTTGGTTGAGTGTTTGGTCCGTGCAGATCCCATAGTTGTAAGAATTCTTTGCATTCTTGGGTGCTTGTTGAGGTGATATCTTCAAAGTGTAGGTTGATGTCTCCTATTATGATAAGGTTTGAGGTAGAGATACAAGTGTTCGAGATAAAGTCCATAAAGAGGCATATTTTCAAAGCACTTTGGGAGGCTAAGTTCCATAGGTTTCTATGGAACTTTGGGAGGCTAAGTGCTTTGAAAATGAGCCTCAAAGTGTGTTTGGGAATCTTGCCAGTTGCCTAGTGATCTGTAGAGTAGGATTGCGTTAAGGTGTTCCTGCAATTTTAGGTGATTGATTCTTACAGAGGCGATTTCTAGTTGTGGCAAAATGGATTCAGCTGTGGTTGTGATGATGAATTTGGATTTGTATATTATGGCTATTCCTCCTCCTCTTTTTCCATTTCTTGTCCAGTGGGTGATTTTGTATCCTGGTGGGCATAAGTCTAAGATTATGGGATCTTTAAGGTCATGGATCCAGGTTTCGGTGATGAATAGGAGGTCAAGACTGTCTGAAGTGATCCAGTCTGTTATAATCTCTGTTTTATTTACTACTAATCTGGCGTTTATGTATCCCATTTGGATTGAGTGATAGGGTTCGGTTTGGGACATTGATGTGTTAATTTTTATTAGTTGCCTGTTTTCTTGGTATCTGGTTTTGTTGTGTCCTTTCTTCCCCTTCTGTTGGTGATTTCCGTATGTATTTGTTTTTCCTTTTAGTTGGTTGTTGTTCTTGTGGTCTGGTGAGCTGTGAGTGGGTTGTCTGTAGGGTTTGTGTGCTGTGGGTAGATTGTTGTTTATGTTGGGAGTAGTCCATGTCTGGTATATTAGGGGAAGGAAGTAGATTATCATCAGTAATTTGTTGGTATTCATATTGGCTATGGTTCGTGGTGTTTGGTTGTGCCTGACGGTGTTAGTGAATGAAATTTTGTCTGAACATTAAGCAGTAACAGCGTTAGGCATTGTCAACATCAAGCAGAGTGAACATTAAGCAGTGCGTAGATGTAGTTTCAAGCAGTATTTTTATTTATTTATTTATTGCATTTGTACCCCACATTTTCCCACATCTATAGAGACTCAATGTGGCTTACATTACATTATGAATAGTGGAAATCTATAAGAAAATATACATTTAGTATTGCTTAAGGATCTTGGGTAACATGATAATAGTAAGGCAAGGTAGTAGAATAATGAGAAATATACATTTAGTATTGCTTAAGGATCTTGGGTAACATGATAATAGTGTTCACAATAAGCATTCTTAACATCAAGCGGTGTCAACATAAGCAGTATTAACACTAAGCAGTCTTAACATCAAGTGGCATCAACATTAAGCAGTTTCAACATCAAGCAGTATCAGCTCTAAGCGGTATCAGCTTTAAGCAACGGTCATTATCAGCACTAGGTAGTGAATGAATGTGATATCCGTGTACAGTTCCTACAATTAAAGTAATTAAACGATTTGGTAATATAGTAAATCAGCTAAATCAGCTAGTTCAGCTATATAAAAAAAATTAAGCTAGAAAATTATCTCACGCAGTCAGTCATCAAGGTTAACAAATACAAATAAAACAAAAAATGGAAAATATGATAATATAATTTTATTGGACTAAATACATTTTTCAATTAACTTTCAAAGGCCAAAACCTCTTTCCTCAGGTCAGGACAGTATACTGCTGTTATGGTATTCTGTTCTGACACGAGAAAGGAGGGTTTGATCTCCAAACATTAGTCAAAAATGTATTAAAAATTAGTCCAATAAAGATATCACTTTACTTCCATTTTCTGTATTTATTAACACAGCTACCACACTACTTTATCCTAAACTAAAAATAAAATTCATTTTTTCCTACTTTTGTGGTCTGGCCATTTACTGTTTCTAATTATGTTGGTCCCAGTCTCTTGTTTCTTCTTTCCTCGATCTTAACTCTCCCCCCTTTTCATCCAGTGTCTACCTCCCTCTCTCCCCTTTCCTTCCAGCATCTGCCCCCTCTTTTCCCCCTTTCCATTCAGCATTGACCCCCTCTCTCTCCCCTTTCCATCCAGCGTCTGCCCCCTCTCTTCTCTCTTTCCTTCCCGCGTCTATTTTCTCCATCCATGTGTAGTTTTTCTCCTCTTTTCCCTTTCCCTCATCTCTGTCAGTAGGCATCTCCTTCCTCTTTCTTCATTCCCCTCCATCAATATGCATCTCCTTCCTCTCTCTTCCCTCTCCTCCATCCATGTCCACCATTTTTCTTCTCTCTCCGCCCCTCCATCTATGTTCATCTCACTTCCTCGCTTCCCTCCCCTCCATCCATGTCCGGCATTTCTCCTCTCTCCCATCCATGTCCAGCATTTCTCCTCTCTCCCTCCATCCATGTCTGGCATTTCTCTCCCCTCCCCTCCATCCATGTGCATCTCCTTCCTGTCTTCCCTCTCCTCCATCCATGTCTAGCATTTCTCCTGCCCTCCCCTGCATCCATATCCAGCAACTCTCCTCTCTCTCCTGCCCTCTCCTTCATCCATATCCAGCAATTCTCCTATCTCCCCTCCCCTCCATGTCTAGTGATTTCTCCTCTCTCCCCTCCCTCCCATGTCCAGCAATTCTCCTCTGCCCTCCCCTCCCATTCATGTCCAGCGATTTCTCCTCTCTCCCCTGCCCTCCCCTCCATGTCCAGTGATGCCCCAAACCCCACCTGCCCCCGAGTTCGAGTTCCCACCCCTGCTGCCTGACCTGCCCAACCTCTTCTCCCTCAACAGCCCTCCTTGCCTTCCTGCCGCCCAGCCAGCGCTTAAAACTCATTTTACCTGACTGAAGTCGTGATGGCAGTGAAAGAAGCAGAGCAGAGCAGGCTTGCCTTCAGCCTTCCCCTTCCCTCTCAGTGTCCCACCCTCATTTCCTGTTTCCGCAAGTAACCGATTGCTTTCACAAGACGCAGCCTTGGTGTCCAGTGTCCCTCCAAATTGTGGGTTAGTGGTACATAAAGATTTGAGAGGTTAAAATTGGTAATTGTGACTTTCTTTTGGTGAGTAATAAAATCTCTAACTTCACTTTCTCATATGTGTGGCCTGGTATTTTATTTCTCTACAGCCGTTATATTATATATGATAGTTTGGAGAGGTGGTGAAAATACTAAACACTACTGGTCTTTCAGCACTCCACAATACTAAGTAGTGGATATTTGGGACACTGGAGTGAGAGTGAAAAGACAGTGATAATCCTAGAGTGATAAAGGGAGCCCATTATTAACACAAACTACTACTCTACCTATGAAAAGCTGACATGTTTGGACATATAAGTGAGATTAAATAAAAATGCTACCAACATTACAGACCGACAACATGGATGCAGCAGCTCAAAGGACTGTTTGCTTTGTTTGGGGTGATGGCTGCATGGGGTAGGGGAAAGAGACAAACCTCTGAGGAATTTTGACTTAATGCGTGTTCTGTTCTCAATCTAACCTCTTTGAGATGCAGCCCTGCATGCACGGTTTCCGGCTTCCTTTCTCCTCCCTGGCCGGTACTTCAGCGGCCTGAAGAAAGAACCACAAGCTGCAATCCTCATGCTTGTGGCGGGCATGAAATCGTGTGCGGGGCCGTAGCCCTGTGCATGCTGCTGCTGGTTTCCTTCCTCCTCCCTCTCCTTAGGATGTAATTTCCTGTTTTAGAGAGGGAGGCGGAAGGGAGCCAGCAGCGGCACGTGCAGGGCTACGACCCTGCGCACAGTTTAGTGCTGTTTTTTGTTTTGCTGCCTGGATTGGACTCGAAGTGAGACATCCAGCCACAAGGCAGCAGGAGCTGACACTGCCAGGAAGGGACCGGAGCCACCCCAGCCCAAATTTGGGGAGCCGGTTGTTAAAGTTTAACAACCGGCTCCCAAAATTCTTTTAAAAATAACAAATGGCTCTGGTGAGCCGGTGTGAGCCAGCTCCAGCACACCACTGGAATTAACCCTCCATGCTGAGGCAGTAAACTACTGTCTGTTTTTTTTCCTCTCAGGGTAGCAATTCATAGTAATTTTTACCTGTGTGCTTGCGGTACCATGTCACACAAAGAGAGCAAGTATACCCCTTACTTATTAAACTATACTGGCTACCTATTGAGTATAGAGTTAAATTTACGATTCTAATCTTAATATATAAAGTCCTTCATACCAGCAAACCAGATTATCTTGCTTCATTAGCAATTCCCTGTGTCTTACACACCAACTTCAGTCACTTAACAGCCTTAGACTAGTTCTTCTGAGTCCTTCCCATGCTTACTGGGAATCTACCAGAAAGAACACTTTTTATTTTCTATCTCCATTTTTACAGAACGGACTGCCCGTCTCCCTACACTCAGAGATGCCCTTTAAAAATGTTAGGTCTAAAGATTTATTTTTTAAACCTTCCTTTTGGCTGCCTACAAGGCGCAATTTCTTGTTAAAGAGCTTATTGAGTATGAACCACAACATCTGACTACGTTTGTAACCTCTTAAGGGCCTCTTTTACTAAACCACGCTAGTGATTCCTGAGAGGCAAATGGAAGGAAGCCTATTCAATTCCTATTGTCTTCCTCTCATTTGATGCATGGGAATTGCTAGTGTGGTTTGGTAAAGGAAGCCTAAGTCTCTTGAGTCCCAGCCAGTTGGAGTTGCTGCGACTAGTTTTCCTGGAGTGTAGGATACTAGTAACTGCGAATAGTTTATATTGCTGCTATGTTAGACATAATGTTAATTGTCCTTTTTAATGTTTCCTTTATATAGTAGTTTGGATCCCACTATTTTTGTTGTAGATAATGTAGATTACAATGTTACTGTTCTGTCCCCTGACAGCCTTACACTAGTTTATAGTGTGGCCCTAAAATGCGTTTAATGCCTTTACTGTTCTCACTTCTAAGGATTTTTACTGCAAAGATATATGAGAATTGCATGTAATGTAGTCTCACATGTAATTCAGTCACTCCTGCTTGTCTGTATAAAGCTTGTTACTAGTGGTCTATTCTCTTACAAAAACCTCCTCTCTTTCTCAGTCAAGCTTGGCTATTTTGTCTACCTGCTAACATTTCCTGGTCATTCTTACTATCTTTGTCCTGAGAGGTCATAAGTACATAAGTAATGCCATACTGGGAAAAGACCAAGGGTCCATCGAGCCCAGCATCTTGTCCACGACAGCGGCCAATCCAGGCCAAGGGCACCTGGCAAGCTTCCCAAACGTACAAACATTCTATACATGTTATTCCTGGGATTTTGGATTTTTCCAAGTCTGTTTAGTAGCGGTTTATGGACTTGTCCTTTAGGAAACCGTCCAACCCCTTTTTAAACTCTGCTAAGCTAACCGCCTTCACCACATTTTCCGGCAATGAATTCCAGAGTTTAATTACACGTTGGGTGAAGAAATATTTTCTCCGATTTGTTTTAAATTTACTACACTGTAGTTTAATCGCATGCCCCCTAGTCCTAGTATTTTTGGAAAGCGTGAACAGACGCTTCACATCCACCTGTTCCACTCCACTCATTATTTTATATACCTCTATCATGTCTCCCCTCAGCCGTCTCTTCTCCAAGCTGAATAGCCCTAGCCTCCTTAGTCTTTCTTCATAGGGAAGTCGTCCCATCCCCGCTATCATTTTAGTCGCCCTTCGCTGCACCTTTTCCAATTCTACTATATCTTTCTTGAGATGCAGCGACCAGAATTGAACACAATACTCAAGGTGCGGTCGCACCATGGAGCGATACAACGGCATTATAACATCCTCACACCTGTTTTCCATATCTTTCCTAATAATACCCAACATTCTATTCGCTTTCCTAGCCGCAGCAGCACACTGAGCAGAAGGTTTCAGTGTGTTATCGACGACGACACCCAGATCCCTTTCTTGGTCCGTAACTCCTAACGTGGAACCTTGCATGACGTAGCTATAATTCGGGTTCTTTTTTCCCACATGCATCACCTTGCACTTGCTCACATTAAACATCATCTGCCATTTAGCCGCCCAGTCTCCCAGTCTCATAAGGTCCTCTTGTAATTTTCCACAATCCTGTCGCGAGTTAACGACTTTGAATAACTTTGTGTCATCAGCAAATTTAATTACCTCGCTAGTTACTCCCATCTCTAAATCATTTATAAATATATTAAAAAGCAGCGGTCCTAGCACAGACCCCTGAGGAACCCCACTAACTACCCTTCTCCATTGTGAATACTGCCCATTTAACCCCACTCTCTGTTTCCTACCCTTCAACCAGTTTTTAATCCACAATAGGACATTTCCTCCTATCCCATGACCCTCCAATTTCCTCTGTAGCCTTTCATGAGGTACCTTGTCAAACGCCTTTTGAAAATCCAGATACACAATATCAACCGGCTCCCCTTTGTCCACATGTTTGTTTACTCCTTCAAAGAATTGAAGTAAATTGGTCAGGCAATCTGGGTATGACTTTTCACTCCAATCGAGGACTGCCCCCTGGGACCACCCCTGCTACCTGATGGCAGGTTCTGTCCCTATTGGCCCCTTTACATAGTAACATAGTAGATGACTGCTGATAAAGACCCAACAAGATAAACTCATATGTGCTACTTTATATGTATACCTGACCTTGATTTATCCTTGCCATTTTCGGGGCATAGACCGTAGAAGTCTGCCCAGTTCTTGCCCCACCTCCCAACCACTGGTGCTGCCACCCAATCTCTGCTAAGCTTCTGAGGATCCATTCCTTCTGAACAGGATTCTTTCATGTTTATCCCACGCATTTTTGAATTCCGTTACCGTTTTCATCTCCACCACCTCCCGCGGGAGGGCATTCCAAGTATCCACCACTCTCTCCGTGAAAAAATACTTCCTGACATTTTTCTTGAGTCTGCCCACCTTCAACCTCATTTCAAGTCCTCTAGTTCTACCGCCTTCCCATCTCCAGAAACGATTTGTTTGCGGATTAATATCTTTCAAATATTTGAACGTCTGTATCATATCACCCCTGTTTCTCCTTTCTTCCAGGGTATACATGTTCAGGTCAGCAAGTCTCTCCTTATATGTCTTGTAACGCAAATCCCATACCATTTTTGTAGCTTTTCTTTGCACCGCCTCAATTATTTTACATCCTTAGCATGATACGGCCTCCAAAACTGAACACAATATTCCAGGTGGGGCCTCACCAACAACTTATACAGGGGCATCAACACCTCCTTTCTTCTGCTGGTCACACCTCTCTCTATACAGCCTAGCAACCTTCTAGCTACGGCCACCGCCTTGTCACACTGTTTTGTCGCCTTCAGATCCTCAGATACTATCACCCCAAGATCCCTCTCCCTGCCTGTACATATCAGAATCTCACCGCTGAACACATATATCTTCCGAGGATTTCTATTCCCTAAGTGCATCACTTTGCATTTCTTTGATTTGAATTTTAATTGCCATACATTTGACCATTCTTCTAGCTTCTGCAGATTTGCTACTCACCTTTCCCTCATCCGAGCGAATTCCATTAACAACCACCCTCTGGCGTCTGTCTGTCAACCAGTTCCTAATCCAGTTCACCACGTTGGGTCCTATCTTCAGCCTGTCAAATTTATTCAAGAGCCTCCTATGAGGAACTATGTCAAAGGCTTTGCTGAAATCTCAGTAGATTACATCTATCACATGTCCTTGATTCAATTCCCTGGTCACCCAAAGAATTCAATGAGATTCGTTTGGCACGATTTACCTGGAGTCATGGGATAGGAGGTAGTGTTCTATTGTGGATTAAAAACTGGTTAAAAGATAGAAAACAGAGAGTAGGGTTAAATGGTCAGTATTCTCAATGGAGAAGAGTAGTTAGTGGGGTTCCCCAGGGGTCTGTGCTGGGACCGCTGCTTTTTAACATATTTATAAATGACCTAGAGATGGGAGTAACTAGTGAGGTAATTAAATTTGCTGATGACACAAAGTTATTCAAAGTCGTTAAATCGCAGGAGGATTGTGAAAAATTACAAAAGGACCTTACGAGACTAGGCGTCTAAATGGCAGATGACGTTTAATGTGAGCAAGTGCAAAGTGATGCATGTGGGAAAGAGGAACCCGAATTATAGCTACGTCATGCAAGGTTCAACGTTAGGAGTCACAGACCAAGAAAGGGATCCAGGTGTCGTCGTTGATATGCTGCTGCGGCTAAGAAAGCAAATAGAATGTTAGGTATTATTAGGAAAGGAATGGAAAACAAAAATGAGGATGTTATAATGCCTTTGTATTGCTCCATGGTGTGACCGCACCTTGAATATTGTGTTCAATTCTGGTTGCCGTATCTCAAAAAAGATAAAGTGGAATTAGAAAAGGTGCAGAGAAGGGCAACGAAAATGATAAAGGGGATGGGATGACTTCCCTATGAGGAAAGGCTAAAGCGGCTAGGGCTCTTCAGCTTGGAGAAAAGGTGGGTGAGGGGAGATATGATAGAGGTCTATAAAATAATGAGTGGATTGGAATGGGTAGATGTGAAGCGTCTGTTTACACTTTCCAAAAATACTAGGACTAGGGGGCATGCGATGAAGCTACAATGTAGTAAATTTAAAACGAATCAGAGAAAATATTTCTTCACTCAACGTGTAATTAAACTCTGGTATTCGTTGCCAGAAAATGTGGTAAAGGCGGTTAGCTTGGCGGAGTTTAAAAAAGATTTGGACGGCTTCCTAAAGGAAAAGTCCATAGACCATTATTAAATGGACTTGGGGAAAATCCACTATTTCTTAGATAAGCAGTATAAAATGTTCTGTACTTTTTTGGGATCTTGTCAGGTATTTGTGATCTGGATTGGCCACTGTTGGAAATAGGATGCTGGGCTTGATGGACCTTTGGTCTTTCCCGGTATGGCAATACTTATGTACCTTTGGTAAAACCATGTTGTCTCGCATCTTGCAACTTATTGGATTCCAGGAAATTCACTATCCTTTCCTTCAGCATCGCTTCCATTACTTTTCCAATTACCGAAGTGAGGCTTACCGGCCTGTAGTTTCCAGCTTCTTCCCTATCACCACTTTTGTGAAGAGGGACCACATCCACTGTTCTCCAATCCCATGGAACCTCCCCCATCTCCAAGGATTTATTAAACAAATCTTTAAGAGGTCCCGCCAGAGCCTGTCTGAGCTCCCTCAATATTGTGGGATGGATCCCGTCCGGTCCCATGTCTTTGTCCACCTTTAGATTTTCAAGTTATTCATAAACACACTCTTCAGTGAATGGTGCTATATCCGCTCCGTTCTCAGATGTACTTTTGCCAGTCAATTGTGGTCCTTCTCTAGGATTTTCTTCAGTGAAAACAGAACAGAAGTATTACCTCTTCCTCCCTGGGCTTGTGTGAGCCCTTTCTTGACCTCCCCTTCTCCACGAGACATTCTCCATCTTGCTTCAGACACCACATGTCCTGCTAAGCCCCTTGTAACAAACGAATTTTTTTCCTTGTTCATTTCTTCTCATAAGATATTGCATATTACAGCCATTCAACTCTGAACTGCTTGCATCTGCTTAACTATTCTCCCATCTCTGCAATAAAGCTACTTCTCTTCAGATTTCTATCTTCAACCACTGATACAGCTCTCAGAATTACGGAGTATCTTGCCTTGGGGCAATACTTCTGAACATCTGTGAGTAAACCATCTATATTTATTCAATAAAGGAAATTTCATAAAATAAAGAGGCTTCAGGTGTGTGCTGTTGTGCTGAGGTTATACTTCTAGGATATTAAGACTTCACCGATATTAAGCTTTAAAAGGCTTCAACAGTTATTTGTATTTCCTTTGTGACTATTTCCTAGAGATATATTGTATTTCAATTTCTTTCCATAGCAAATTTTGTATGCTTGTGACTACTATATTAATTTTCTATAAATAAATATATATAAAAAAAAGAGTTTATTGAGATTTACCTAGCCAGAGGAAACCTGCAACAAATCACTGTGATGTATGTTTGATCCTACTGTATGACTGATTGTTTTCCCATATTATATATAGTTCCTTTCCTTAGACATTTCAACTATACACTGCCCTGATGCACACTGTAAAAAAGAGGTGGTTTTAGCAAACCCGAATAAACAATAAACTATATATCAAAATCTACTGTGCAGTAAGACATTAACAATGCAGGTGCATCCAAAAAAATTTCATATTGCAGTTTCAGCTGCCATTTTGCTTTTGTGGTTCAATTGTTTTGAAAGTGGAGCCAAGGCACATCCAGAATCTTATGTATCTTACTGAAATATACTGTATTTCTGGTCTGCACTTGGGTGTGCTCATTAGTCTGTACAGCAAGTAACCTGCATCTGACCTGTTTTTCTGACATTGAATTGCGGGTCAACAGCTCTTTCTCCCACTGAGTGAAACTGAGTCTTTTATAATGAGAAGTATTTTTCATTAATGAACAATGCTTCTCATTAGAAAAGACTCCTACTATATGCATGTATAGGATTGTACAGTACTTGGCAAATCCCAGGAGCCAGGTCACTATAGTAACTAGATATTTCCCTTGGCACCTGCATTTTCATGCCCCGTTATCAAACTACCACAGCTGGAAATGCCACTGCCAGAGTAGGAGCTTTTTCCTCTGCTACACATGGCTCTGGGTGAGTTTGAGCTGCATGGTACAGAAACTGTAGTGTTGGTTCTCAAATCTTATGAGACCAGCATAAGAGTGTCTGAGCTGCATGACTCAAACTCTTCCAGAGCTGGGCAGTGTATAGAGCAGGAAGCTCCTACTCTGACGCTGGTCCTGGGCAACATGGTGAAGATCAGTTAGCTGGCCTGGTGGGGGGGGGGGGGGGGCACACTGACTGGCTTGCTGGGGTAGGTGTTAGGGAAGGCTAACAGTCTTCCAAGATGGTAAGGGATGATTGGAGGGCTTACAGACTTGTTGGGCATTGAGGACTGGCTGGGTGGAGTGCCTGAATAGTTTGCTGGGGGGGGGGGGGGGGGGAGGAACACTGACTACTTTCCTGGGTAGTGAGGATTAGCTGTGTAGAAACATAGAAAAATATAGACATATAAAGTCCATATGGCCTATCCAATCTGCCCATTCATGCCATCTACTCTCCCTATCATGCCATTAGAGATTTTAAGTATTGGTTCCAAGCTCTTTTGTCTCCACCACTTCTTCCGAGAGGCCAATCCACAAATTTATCATTCTTTCCGTGAAGAAGTATTTCTTCAGGTTACTTCTGAGTCTATCCCCTTTCACCTTCATCCTATGCCCCTTTGTTCCAGAGCTTCCTTTTAATTGAAAGAGACTTGCCTCGCGAAAATGGCTGCCGAGAGGGAAGGACGTACTTTGTAGCTCCTGAGGAACTTACCTTTTGAACTTTGGAAAAACTTTGGTTTTTTCATCAAAAATTTCCTTACAATGCCGAAAAGAAGGGGTAAAGCCGCGGCTATCGCCCCCCAGCGACTTGGGACCCCGACTCGAAGCAATACAATAGAGCCGTTCCTACTGCGGGCCCAAACCGCTAGCACGCCGACGGGCGGCTCGCTGATATCTCCCGCAGCAGTTGAAGGCACGCCGGAAATACATGAGCTGGAAGTCTCTTTGAGCCCGAACGCCCGAACACCTCCTCCTCCTCCTATGTATCGCGAGCAATCTCCTTTGTTGGCGGCGTTACCGAATCGAACTCCGGAAGGAGATGTAGTAGTAGGAGCGCCGGGGACGATTAAAGACCAGGAGAAAGCTGGGCTGAACGGAACATCTATGGAAGAGAATATTTTCTCAAATCGATTAGAAAACGTACAGATGGAGGTAGGAGCCTTTTCATTTGACTCGATACAAGTTAAACCCCCTGAAGTGACTCTTGAATCCTTATGGAAACTTATTATGGATTTAGGCAAAGCTTTAGTGCCTCAAATGCAAACGGTTAAACAAGATGTTGGAAAATTGGAAGAGAAAGTTCAATCCTTAAATTTACAAGTGGTACAACAAGCTAAAGAAATTCAATCTCTACAGGAAGTACAAAATGTAGTTATCAAGGACTTAAGTAATTTAAGACGAAAGGCAGAAACAATGGAAAATTTTTCTAGAAGCAACAACCTTCGCTTTTTAAATTTTCCATATTTAAATACGGTGGCTCCTAAAGAGATGTTAAAATTATACTTTAAAGAAATTCTGCAAATAAAAGAAGAAGATATTCCCCCTTTGGCACAAGTTTTTTATATTCCATCCAAAAATTTACAACAATTAGAAAATCAACCTTTGGATGTATCAGCTTTATTAGAAGTTTCCGATACTGATCAAGTAATACCTGCTACCTTGATAATAACGGTAGTCTTATCCCCGGATAAAACCTGGATACTAAGATTATTTTATAAAAATTCAGCAAAACTTTTTAAAGGTTTAAAGATCAGCATCTTTCCGGATGTATCAAGAGAAACACAACTGCGCCGGAAGAAATTTCTACAGAAGAAAGGAGAAGTGCTTACTTTGGGGGCATCGTTTTTCCTCAAATTCCCTTGCAAATGTTTAGTCACCTACCAAAATGAAAAATTTACGTTTTTTGATCCTATTCAACTTGAGAATTTTATAACATCTAGAAGGATAGTTGGAACTAATGTCCCTACTAGTATTAATGTTCAATAGTATTGTAACAGCGGTTAGAGTCGTCTTCCCACTCTTTTTCTTATAACAATTTTTCTTTTTATTGCTTCAACTTATTCATATTCATTTTGAACTCCCATTGTGGACTTGTATTGATAAGAGGATTAATTATGTTGAAAATAACTTTGCTTGAATAATTTGTAACCTCTAAAATCATTTTTCTTATAACAAGTTTTATGCTTGTAAAAATGTGAAACTTATAAATAAAAAAAAAAAAATAAAAAAAAAAGAGACTTGCCTCGTGTGCATTTATCCCGCACAGATATTTAAATCTCTACCACATCTTCCCTCTCCCACCTTTCTTCTAAAGTATACATATTGAGATCTTTAACTGTTCCCATATGCTTTATGACAAAGACCACTGACCATTCTTGCAGCCACCCTCTGGACCCCTACTACATCCTGTTTATACCTTTTGAAGATTCAGTCTCAAGAATTGTACACAATATTCTAAATGAGGTCTCACCAGTGTCCTATACATGGGCATCATTATCCTCCATTTTCTTGAGGCTAGAATAGCCAACTTGGAGGAGCTCAGGAAGACAGAGAGGTACACAGATGATACCTACAGGGACGTTGTAGAGAAGTCCCACCTCCAGTCTGGCAGCCCCTATGCTGCCTTGGAGGAGGTAGGTTTCCTAGAAGGAGACCAGGGGAAGAACTATCCTCTCATACCAAGGATATCTCTCTGAGAAACTCTGCCCAGGTGGGAAGGGTTAGGACAGCTGTTGTAGTTGGTGATTCGATCATTAGGCATGTAGATAGCTGGGTGGCTGGTGGATGTGAGGCTCGCCTGGTCACTTGCCAGACTGGTGCAAAAATGGTGGATCTCATGCATCACCTAGACAGAATCTTAGATAGTGCTGGGAAGGAGCTGACTGTCTTGGTACATGTGGGTAAAATTTGGGAGGGAGGTTCTGGAAACCAAATTTAGGCTCTTAGGAAGAAAGCTGAAGCCCAGATCCTCCAGGGTAGCATTTTCAGAGATGCTCACCATTCCACACGCGGGATCCAAAAGGCAGGCATAGCTCCAAAGTGTCAGGTTCTCAGGTTCAGAGCCCGCGGGGCCTGGCTTTGGAGCAAATGTGAGCCCTTGGGCTGCTAACGAAGAGCGACAGCAGCAGGCAAAACCCACCAACCAACGCTGGGCAAGCACACCGGCACCGGCAGAACTGCAGGCACCGCCCAGCGAGCCGGAACACACGGACTGGAATCCCCCGGACTGGAGGACACTGGACTGGAACACTGGACTGGAGGACACTGGACTGGAACACTGGACTGGAATCCCCCGGACTGGAGGACACAGGACTGGAACACTGGACTGGAACACACCGGACCGGAGCACCCTGGACTGGTCCGTACAGCTTCACCTGCACTTAGCCACTGCCCCCCAAGGGTTGAGCCCTTGGGTTCGAGTGGCCGGCAGGACTTACCGGATAACACAGGGACCAGGATACTCGAACAAGCTTGCAACAGAAGTGCTCCTAAATCCTAAACTAAGTGTTCCTAACAGTAAACTAACAGACCTAAGCACTAAACTAACAGCAGCGCTACTAAGCGCTACACTAACAGCAGTGCTACTAAGCACTACACAAACAGAAGTACTTCCAAAGCCCTATACTAACAGGAGTGCTCTTAAGCACTACTAGGGTAAGCAGGGGAGCCACAGGGAAAGAGCAGGGAACCTAAGCACACAAGCTAACAAAGGTGCTTCTTAAGCACCAAACTTCAGCAGTGCTCTACAGCACTAACCTAACACAGGTGCTCCTAAGCACCAAGCACAACAGCTCTACAACCCTAAACTAACTACGGTGCTCCTAAGCACCAAACTACCAGAAGAACTCCTAGCACTAGAAGGGAAGACAGGGGAGCCAAAAGGGAAAAAACAGGGAAGCTAAACACAGAAATCAGCAGTGCTTCCAAAGCACTAAACACAGAAGTGCTTCTAAAGCACCAAACCCAGAAGTGCTTCTAAAGCACCAAACACAGAAGAGCTTCCAAAGCCCCAAACACAGAAGTGCTTCTAAAGCACCAAAAGGGAAAGCAGGGGAGCTACAAGGGAAAAGCAGGAAAGCTAAACACAAGAGTCAAAAGTGCACACTGCACTAACACTGACCTGGCCCTATAGCAAGCGCAAATGCAAATGTTGCAAAAGGCCCTGAAGGGAAGAACACCACTTCCTTATCAAGGCCCTGCCTGATGATGTCACCACTACCAGACACAGGCAGGCAGCATACTGAAACAGAGCTAGAGCTAACTCAGGCTTAACCCCCACAGCTGCAGTATAGCAGAGCAATTAGAGCCACGCTGGAAGCAACCAGCACACAGAGGCAGCTAGCTGAGGTAACAAACACAGCTGCAGTATAGTAAAGCAATTAGACTCATGCTGGGAGCAGCCAGCCCACAGACACAGAGCCAGCTCTAGCAACACAGAAAGAAGAAACAGAAGCCAGCACAGAAGCTGACCACCAGAATAAGGTAGGTCTGGGAGAGGTCACGGCCACAATCGTAACACAAAGTCTAAATGCGTTGTTGAGACAATGGTGCAAGGATGAGGAATTTAGATTTGTTAGGAACTGGGCGACATTCTGGGAAAGGGGGAGACTGTTCCAAAAGAATGAGCTCCACCTTAACCAGGATGGAACCAGGCTACTGGCGCTTTTTAAAAAAGGAGATAGAGCAGCTTTTAAACCTGAATGGAAGGGAAAGCTAACAGTCACCCAGGAGTGTGTAGTTCGGTGTGGAGTATCCTTGAAGGATACTATTGAAACAGGACATTTAAGGAATCCCACTAGAGATGTTTCAGCAATTCTGAAAGTAAGCCAGGTGAGCTTAATGAGAGAGCAGGATAAAGGATGTAAATGATTCTCTTTAACTTCTAAGCAGCTTGTAGATCAAAGGAAAAAACACAATTTGAAGTGCCTGTATACAAATGCCAGAAGCATAAAAGTAAGATGAGAGAGATAGAGTATACTGCACTAAAGATATAATAGGCATCTCAGAGACCTGGTGGAAAGAGGGCAATCAATGGGACACTGTGTTAACAGGGTACAAATTGTATCACAATGATAGAGGATCAAATTGGAGGGGGGATTGCATTATATGTTAAAGGGGGAATTGAGTCAAATAAAATAAACATTCTGCAGAAGCGGATAGCAGCGTGGAATCATTATGGATAGAAATTCCGTGTGTGAAGGGAATG